>NC_056743.1:1659188796-1659342543 GCF_019279795.1 Protopterus annectens
CTTCATTTAATTTCCACTCCCTCTCTCTTTTTTCCTTTTTCATAACTCACAGTAGTGACTCCCTTCATTTCATTTCCACTCCCTCTCCTTTTTTCCTTTCTCATAACTCACCCTAGGCTATGTAGATTGTGGTTCCTACATTTTTCTTTTAATGATAAAGTCAATAACCAGTTTGCACGTTATTATTTTGCCTTCCATTGTGCAAATATTCTAAGTGGTATTGTGCGATGGTCATCTTGCATACATAGCACCTGCAGTTTCACAACACTGGCAGACAATAAAGAGACATTGTCACCTTCAAAAAGATAAACTTTTACTTTTTTTGTCTTCCATCACGCAACCATGCTAAGTGGCTTTGCACGGCGGTCAGCACTCATACACAGTAATGACTGCAAAATACACTTGTCATCTGGATCTCCCTGTGGCAATAAGTTCATGGCCCCAGTACAGGTAATCAGGGGTACTAACCCAACAAACTCCAAGATTTGTTAATGCTGTTCCATTGTAATTTATATAAAAACTAATAATATAAAAATAATTCTACATAAAAATAACTATGTATAGCAGTTGGATTGAGCATACTTATGATATGAAATATATATTAAATGTGTAACTGTGGGTATCATTACAACCTAAGATTAGTCAGGTCACAGACATACACGGTTAACCACTCAACTCTTTAATGTGTCTATACAGGTAAAAAGAACGCCTGACAAACACCTCCTCTGTGACAATGAGCACTCTGGACAGTAATGAGTGTAAAAAATACATCTGAAGCCCAATCTTACCTTTGGCAACTTTTATAAGTTCATGGCTACAATACATATGTACTAGGGTTCTAATCTAGCACACTCCAAATTCTATTAATACTGTCCCACTTAATTTTGATTAAAATTAACAATATAACAATAATTATACATAACAATAACTATGTATAGCAGTGAATATCATATGGATTATATGTGTGACTGGGGTATCCTGACAGTTATGTTTCTTTAATTAAAAGCTTCCTTTCTGCCCTGGGATGGACTTTATACTTCACTGATAGTCATTTACACAATTTACATAATACAAGTCTATTTGGAAAACAGAATGCATTGTGTGTTCTGATCCAGAACTCGGAACCCGTTCCTGCAGTAATACAATTATATGCATTTCCAGTATATTGTCACACATTACTACTGCATTGCATATGAGAATGTATAAGCCAGGACCTTGTCTGATCACACACATACATTGTTAAACACTCATTCTTTAATGTGTCTATATAATGAATGAGCATGTTAGACAAACACTTCTGTGACAATGAGGAAAAATGCCTATGTGGAAGAATATGTTTTCTCAATTTTACATAGTTTTGAATCCATCATTGTATTAATTACTATTATGAGTGTGTAAAGCCCCACAAAAATGTTTCAAGTCATAACGTTTATAAATCACAATACAAGCACTGAGTCAAATCATCTAACAGGTATAGCAGCAGACAAACCATAAATTAATGCCAACTGTCACATTACACTTCTTAATTCATAAACTGCCTTAATCTCTGTTTGGCATTGCTGTTCTCTGCTTAACATTATGCAAATGCTGTTGGAATGGTTGTGTAGGTTTGTACACTAGCAGTAAAATGAGATAACATGAATTGGTTGTAAAAGAAACTTTAACTGTTGCTGGATGACCTGTGCAGACATGGCAGAAGTTAGGAAGGAATGTGCCTAATTTAGGGTTCAAATATGGGGTGTAGAGGAGTCCAGAGTATTCATTGCAATCCTGATAAACAGCCACAGTCATAGGCTTTTGGAGAAGGACTATACCAGGTCTCAATATAAATAGGAGGCTTGGAACAGTCTAAACAAGGCTGTCTCCAGCGTGACTGGCATTACATGCACTGGGAAGCAATGCAGGTACTATTACAATGACCTGAAAAGACACAAGCAGGAACAACTCAACCAGTGACTGGATGAGTTTAGGACTGCTGAAATCCCACAGTTGTGTAAATATACAGATAAGATAATTTAAATGATATACAAAGTTGGAGATAAAGACTGGTTTGCATAATGCTCTTCTCTTTTTCACTCTTGTTTATTTTACAGCTGCTCACAAGATATCAGTGAACATGGAGGCCCATGCTGAACACTTAGAAAGACTGAGAGAAACAAGGGATATGTATACAGCACAGATTAACAATTATTTTATTAAAAGTATTGCCGTTCCATACATTACTAGCAAATTAAGTATGCATATCTTAACTGTTAAATCAAGCATGCATGCTTCATTCTGTACCTCAAGATACATGAGTCAGTTTGTAATAGAGTATTCAGGTGTCGTGGGTCAAATCCTACAAGTAATAAATGCATACTAAAAATATTAAATATTAATTTAAAAAAAAAATACAAATGACTTGCTATTAACTTAATCTATATTATTTTTAAAAACATATGTGCAATATATGCATATTGCAAGGATTATCTGGAAAAAAATCTCAATCTTATTTTGGATTTTAAAAAGTGCAGTTAACATAAAATTAAAAATATATTTTTATTGTAGAAATTTATTGTATGTGACATATAATGGTTCTATTTTTTTGTCTTACCCCAACTCTTATCATATCTGCACAGTAGTGAGGAAACCATTTTATGGTGTGCAACGTATAAGCAAAGGTATGGTATATAGGTCCAAGGAAGTGATTGTTCCACTGTATTTGGCATTCATCCGACCTATCATTGAGTACAATGCCCCCCTTTGGTATGTACCTAACCAGGCATGTCCAACAATTTGAATGTCCATAGAGGTTCCTCACTAAAAGAATGCAAAGTGTAAGTAACATGCCTTATACAAATCACCTCATGCCTCTTTCCCTATATTCTGTCTCCTACAGGCTATTGAAGGGAGATCTATTCCTGGCATGCAAGGCATTGCCAGACCCTACTCTGATAGACCTCTTTCATATGCCCAAAAACAACCAGCACCAGGACTTCCAGTTCTAAGAACTTAAACCTTGCCTGTGATATAAAACGGACCTGCTGGAGAGACAGGTATGTATCCCAGAGATTACCTCTTCTCTGGAGCAGGACCCCCATTTATATGAAGCAGAGTATTCCCTTACCCAATTCAAGTGTAATTTGGACAATTGGATTGGAAGCAGAAAATTCATCCCTGGTTTGCGACCTATGTCTCTAATGAACACAGGCAGCTTGTAAATAGTTAATCTCCCAGCACCCTGCTTGTAAATTTCTCACCTCCCAAGCCCCTGCTTACACTTATCAAGGATACCAGAACTTGCCTGAGATTTGGGATGCATAGCTAGGGTTACAAAGGTCCTTGTTTTCATTAGTCTAGTAAACACCCATGAACTTATGAACCTATATGTGTGATCACATCATTCTGATGTCATAATTTTCTGACAATCAACAAAATTATTTCCAGCACAGGGAGGTAGGGTCAAACACTGGGGTTTAGCTTACCACCCCTCCAATGGCTGCCTCACCAAAGCCCAGCACATCTGGGATGCAACCTGGCAGTACTGCCTCTGTGGCCACTGCACTACCTGGGCCATCAACATCAGGTAGCATTTCCCGAACTGCTGGTGCAGTGGTACCCCGCAGGTGTATTGGATGCGTGAATTTTGTTACACACCAGGAGCTGTCATTCATGGTGCATGAGGTCCTAGAATGTACCACTGATGCATACCCCTCAGCCATCTGGAGAAGCTGTTTGTTAGACCGCAGAGAAAAAAACTAAATGTCAAGCAATCCAAACAGAAACTGAGGAAGGGGACAGTGATTGCAGTTCTGAGGGTGAGGACTAGATTCTCATGGTACCAGGGCATGTGCCTCTAATGTCCCTTCCCTATCCTCTATCATGGTATACCCCAACCTTTTATGCCACTCACCATCCCTGTCTCTGTCTTGTTTGTTCCGTTTGTCTGCACCTGCTTCCTCACCTAACTTACTTACCTGAATCCAACATACCTACATCCCTGTCCCAACATTCCTCTCTTTTTGAAATAAAATAAAAAAACTGGGAACTTGTCCCACAAAATAAATGTTATCCCATACAGAGCTCTCCACTTCACATATGATTCAGTCCAATTGGATATGCAATATGATTGTGTTACTGTCATCCATCTGTGTTGAGGTGACATCAAAATTCATCCAATTTGCTATCCTTATTCATATTACACTGTTGAATAAGTGGATTGCTATGATTTGTTTTCCTAATCCCCTCATACATATTCTTATACTGCTTCCCCTTTATTCTTCCCCTTGCTTGCCCCCCATTTCACCAATTTCCTATCTATCCTATTTTCATACCTTTAATCTGGTCAAAAAATAGAATCACACACCACACATCTAGCAGAAATTATCCTTAAAAAAACTTCACTTTTTGTCCTCTGTGTTTGCACAGAATTTGACATAACACACCAATGCTGAGTGAAGGTAAATGGCTCTTCATGCCTTATGGCATCAACCACACTAGCACAGTTACCTCTCCACAATGCTGCTTAAACTTGATACGCTAAAGAAACTCATAGTTAAAGCAGAGTAAAGGCAATACTCTGAAACATTTAGTCTAACATTTATTTAGACTGCTGAATGTATAAAAATGCAAATCCATAAGTTTACTGTTGACATAAATCAATTGACTGATGTTCATTTTTATACAGTACTTCATTGTAGTCATTGCCTCTCACATTTACTTATGTAATGACTTCCTGTCAACATGTGTAAAAAGATAGATTGAACTGGATTTAAACCCTGAGTCATGTGCACTATAAAAATGAACTCACTGCTGTTACACCTTCTGCCACGGGGAAAGCAAGGAAGCAGGTATACATTTTTACACTCCGTACTATCCAAAGTGCTGAAGGCTGTGACTTGCCACTTAGCATGTTTGTGCAAAGCAAATCAAACCAATAGAAATATTACTATTTTCCTATTTAAATACAGACATGTGTTTGCTTGTCTTTTAACTCTAAGCAAAGAGGGCAGGCAATAGCAACAGTTTTTAGTGACTTAAAAGTCATGACAACATTTGCAATATAAACTACAGTATGAACACCAGAGCACCTGTCAGCTAGTCCTACCATAAACTACATGAATAAGAACTTCTCAAGTTCAAGTTGTATTCATTAAATATGAATCTCACAGGAGCAAACACTTTGTCATTGTAAGCGTAAACCAGTTGCTCAGTGATGCGCTATGGTGCAGACCAGTTGCTCAGTGATGAGCTATGGTGCAGACCAGTTGCTCAGTGATGTGCTATGGAAAGAGCTGATTGGCATGTGTTAATATGTTTATTGCTCAGTTATTCTTCAGCCCATAAAAATCCCTTTAAAAACACCACCAAAGGGAAAGGACGTGTTAGTAACTGAAGACATATTTACTCAGGCTCATGTGTCCCTGTACCCATGCATTTGAAAATAGAAATGTCAGTAATAGTTCCCAAATTGTCAACTACACTACAAAAATAATTAGCAAAACCGGATTGTTACATCATCTAAAGTTTTATACTGAAAATAGACATTCACATTGTCTTATACATGTCTTAATTTTGACATCGATTCATGACCTGTATGAACATACATCCATCCATGCTGATCACAAAATATATGTGTGTGTGTGTGTGTGTGTGTGTGTGTGTGTGTGTGTGTGTGTGTGTGTGTGTGTGTGTGTGTGTGCGCACGTGTGTGTGTGACTGTAAGTGTGCAATGTATACAACATATTGAAAAACATGTGCATACGTCTCAGTTCTGCAACATGCATTCCTGACAGCTTCCTGCATCTATTTAGAGAAGCTGTCTTTCAAAGTATATCTGCACACCAACACCAAAACAGAAAATCCAAATTCCAATATGAATATGTTACCCACATTATATAATGATCATGTCATTGTCTGTAAAGAACACTGTGAATAGGAAAAAGCAGACTTCAGTGATTGTGCAAATATTAGCTACTATGTTCTGCAGATGGAAACATAATAGATATGTAGCGGTTAACCTACTACAGCAGCTAGATTGTGTGTATATTTCTGTATGTGTACATGTGTGTGCATAGTCACAGGGGCATTTTATTTATGCATTTGCAGTTTGTTAAGCGGCAAAGCCCATTGGGCCGAAATGAGCCCTTTTTCAATGGAGGCACAGTGAGAAAAGCTCCTTGTGCAGACATACAGACATACAAAGCAAAAATAAACAGAAGTTAATACAATATTTAAAAATGCAAAAATCAAACAGAAGGTCACACAAAAATTAACAAAGCAAAAATCAACAGATGTTAATACAAGGTTTTGTACAGTTTAAAAGTAATAGAGATGGAATAATGTAGTAATAACAATAATATATTGATTTGTGGAAAGTGGACCAATAGCAGATTCTGTAAAATGTAAAAAGAGGATAAGTATATGTAAGAGATAATGGAGGTGGAGAAATAGCATGGCTAGTGTTAAGTGGAATTTAGCAAAGAAGTATAAAGGGAGTGAGAGAAGTAGGTAGACATTAGAAATGGTGAGAGCAGGAGCACTGCCATGTAGAAGAGGGATTGGAATGGAGTATTGTCTTGAAAGTGGAGAGGTTCTGGGTAGTTCAGATATGGCAGGGGAGTGAGTTCCATTTTTGTGCAAGGGAAAATGACAGTAGAAGTTGCCCAGGAATATGTTGGAGTTTGTACACTTCAAGGAGATTTTGATTACTGGATCTGAGTGATTGATCAGGTAGATGCAGAGCAAGGATGGAGGAGATGGAGGGGCATTGGGATGGCTTGAAAATCAATTTTTGAGCAGTAGAGACCTGGATGTACATGAGATAATTGGGGAACTCTAGTCAGTTCAAGGTGTGCAAGGCATCACAGTGGTGAAAGGAGGATTTGGAACTGGTGGCGATCTTAGAGATTTTATTATAGCATGATGCTGGTTTGGTCTTAAGGGTTGCTTGTAGATTGGTAAGGATAGGGGCTCCATACATGAGAGAGGGAAGAAGGTAAGTGGTAGATAGGGTAATCTTACTTGAGGAGGTAAGATAATGATTGTGATGATAAAGCATTCCAAGCTTCTGGCGAGTTTTCTTGATGGTAGTTTGAAGGTGAATATCAAACTTTAATTGGTCATAGATAAGGACACCTAGAAGCTTAGTATGGGGGACTATTTTGATAGAAATCAAGTTTTGACTTACTACTGAGAAGGAGTTATTGTCAATATTTGTGTTTTTAGATGGGGTAAAGATCATAATTTTGGTTTTGAAAGCATTGAGGGCTACTAGGTGATTATTTAGCATCCATGTGTCAGTGCTGTTGAAGGCATCCCGAGTTGCATGTATGAGTTTGGGGAGAGATTCAGCAGAGCAGGTAATGGTCGAGTCATCTGCGTATTGGACCAGTTTAGCATTTGGGATGCAGTGATGAAAGTCATTAATGAAGATATTAAAAAGTAGAGAACCCAGGATAGAATCTTGGGGAATGCCTGCCAGAGTGTCAAGGTAGGAAGTGGTACAGTTTTCCCACTTGACAGCCTGTTGTCTATTTGAGAGGTAGCTGGAAAACCAGCTGATGGAAGATGAGGAAAGATTAAGATGAGAGAGCTTGGAAAGGAGAAGGCTGTGGGAAATGGTGTTGAAGGTCTTGGATAGGTTAAGGAGAAGGGTAGATACAAGATTGCTTGAGTTGCAAGTGCGGTTGATGTTGTCAAGGAAGGATAGAAGGGCTGTGGTGGTACTGTGTCTAGGTCTGAAACCATTTTGAGTTGGAGTCAGCAGATGGTTGTCTAAAAGGTAGGGTAAGAGTTGCAGGTGGATACATTTTTTGAGAATTTTAGAGATAGGGGAGAGAATGGCTATGGGATGGAAATTGGAGATGTCTATGTTGTTGCCCCCTTTGTGTAACAAAATGATAAAGGCTTATTTTCCAGAGAAGAGGTGCATAGGATTCTTGAATGGAACAATTAATTTGGATACAGATGGGGAGATCTATGCCATCTGCAGCTAACTTGAGGAAGTTAGATGGTAAGTTGTTAGGTCCATTAGAGCATGGTTTTAACTTATGGAGGAGTTTTTTTATGGTATTAACAGGAATGGGTTTAAGGGTGAAGGGGGTGGGTCAAATTGGGGGCAGAAGGAGATAATTTTGGTGGTTATGATATGATCTGGAGAGCTAGGGTCAGGACAAGGGTTATATTTTCTGCCAAAAGTTAGGAGGGTAGAGATACTACTCCAAAATGTCTTGTGGTTGGATTTGGGATTATTCTGAAGTTTAGAGTAGTAAGATTTGCAATCGGAAGTAATTTGTTTTTTAACTCTGTTCCAAAATTGTTTGTATTCTGTTAGGAAGTTAGGTGTTTTGTATTTGTTGGTATAATTTCCATTATTTATGGAGAATATGCATGAGGGTTATAGTTTCTTTGTAGAGCCTGGGGGCTGTTTTAAATTTTACTCTCTTAATTCTGGGAGGAGCAAAGATATTTAGTAGGTTAATGAATGAAGTATTAAAGTTGGTAATTTGTATTGTCAACAGGAAGAGTTCTCAGTGTGTTCCAGTGTATCTGTTTTAAGCAGTCAGAAAAGGTTTGAGGCTTGAAGTATGTCAGGGTACGGGTTGAGATATAGTAATGTTGTCATTCTAGAGAGGAAGGTGAGTGATATGCAAAGGCAGGAAGATGATCACTAAGGGAGTCAGGTAAGGTGTCACTGTCTGAGATATTGTTGGGGTGGGAGACAATATCCAGTCCAGAATTCTGCCTGGGGAGTTATATTTATTAGGTCTGGTAGGAGAGGTAATAAATTGTGTGAAGTTGTAAAGTTTTATATTCTGAGAAGTTGTGGTTGAGTGAATAGAAGTCCAATTAATGTTTATGTCACCTAGGATAATTGTTTCATTACTAATGTTAGATAAGATCCAGGAGAGGGTATCTTTGAGAATTGGGATGTTGTTTCCAGGTGGTATGTATAAGGCAGCTATGCATATATTTTTGTGGTTGTTGAGTTTTAGGATGGCTAAGGTTATTTCGGCAATAGTAAATTGATGTATAGGTTGAGTATATGGTGTTACTATAAGAGAGGAGGCAAAAATGAGGGCTACTCCATCACCTTTCTTCTGGTTCTGTCATTCCTTATGATACCATAGTTGGGGGGGGTTCCAGAGTCTTTCAAGTGAGGCTTGAGCTATGTTTCAGAGATTGATAGGATGTTGGGGTGGTTATGGGAAAGCCAAGCATGGAAGTTGGGTAGTTTATTGCAAAGGCTTTGGGCATTTATAGTTGCAAAAATGAGAGATTTGTGGGGAGAGGCTGAAGGTGTAGAGATCAACTTTGTATACTGGTTATAAAGGGGTCCAGGGTTGGGGTGTATGTCTCCAGAGAGGAGAATAGAGATGAGTTCATGAAGGAAGGATAAAAGTTTTTTTTTTTAGATTCCCTAGGGTTGGAGTTGAAGGGGAGAGAGGATATGGGGTATGGATTATGAGGTATATTGACTCTGTTTGAGGTAACAAGGAGCTTTCTATTAAAGAGAAGAGAATCATTGTACTGGTAGAGATAAGGGGGAATATAGGCTGAGTAGGGGTTTGTGGTTTTAGGATGTGTAGAGGTTGTGTGGTAGGGTGGGGAATAAGAGAAGTCTTTCTAACAAGTAAGGTGGAGTAGCTGATAAAGGGAAAAGGGAAGAAGCATTTTAAGTAATGGCTGAGCAGGAATGGTGTGCATGGTTATTTTAGGACAATTATGTGTGGTGGAGATTGTTTGATGTAATATAAAGGGATATGGTGATAGATAACAGTGAAATGAGAAGTAGATAGTGTATTTGCTGTAGTATGGGGGGGGGGGATATAAGTGGAGGAGAGTTCCATAATTAGCTGGACGGAGGATAGTAATTCACTATGAGGTGGGTGGGGCATACTATGATAGGCTGATTTAAATGTGGGAGTGTCTTTGTGTGTATAAATGCAGAAGTAGTGGGTGTGGATGGGAAATGGGAGCAGGGTAGGGGAGCAGAGTGAGCCGGGAGGGTAACTGGAGTGGGCAGAGCTAAAAAGGAGGAATGAGCGCCCAACAAAAACTATCAGTGAGATAATCCCAATTAAGTACACAAAGCAGCTGGCAACCTCTGGTGAGTTTTAATACCAACTGTGATCTGGGGCTCAGATCCAAGCGGTAGTGCCTACTAAAACAGGATAAATTGAAACAGGAAAAAATATATTCACTGAGAACACTAGTGAGCAGAACAATAGCGGACTATAACTTATTAGAATTAAGAGTGGGGGGTATGCTGCCATCTAGTGGCATACCTGTGTAAAATTATATTGAGAAATATTATTAACGAGGGAAGAGAGTGGGTACAAGGGGGGGAGTAGGGGGGTGGGACTGCTTTAGAACTGCTATTGCGCCCGACATGGAAAGCTAGGCAAACATATAGATAAGTTGAAACATTTGGTGTAAAGTTATTGATGTTTACTCAATATGGTCAGAAGAAGGAATGCAGATGAAGCCAAAGGTTGTTTAAGTTTTTCTGGTTCACATTCTTTGAGGAGAAATAATGGTCTGGCCACTGTACTGTAGATTGCAGGGATCACCCTTGATTCAATAGACACGAGTGAGCTGTAATACAAGAAAGATTAAGTGAAGAAGACAAAATTTAAAGCAAAGCAGCTGAGTGAGGGGGGAATAATGCAGGCTAGGTAAAAAAGAAATGTTAATATGAGTAGATAAAGTAGGTTCAACAATGGTAAAACACAGTGCACAATAGCAGTATTATAACACAGTCTAAAAGCAATAAAGCATAAATGGGGTGCAGAAACTAATCACACATATAGTCAGAAACACCGATATGCGTTGCACTAAAACCACAGCAGGAAGTGTTGCAGACAGTAAGATACGTTTGTGTACTTGGTTTCACACTGTTGCTATTAATAGAAAAAAGAACTATTCAGGTAAATCAACAAATTCAGGCTATCAATAGCACTTCTACTTCTTTACATCTAACATCTTCACATCATATCCACGTACCGTGATGGTATAAGCTAACAGGACAAATCCGGCAGTGATATAGAGACACTGATAGCATTACCACTTGAAATAATATGTAATGAAACAATTATGAGGGTAAGAGACACTGTGAGCAGAACTATGACAACTGTATGTATATTAATGGAGTAATTAATATTATTTAACAGATGGTTACACTATAAATGTTTTCTGCAGCCAGAAAACAAAGGGGTATACATAGTACATGCTACTGGTGTTTTTCACTAAAAGGAATATGAAAGATAGTCAATGTAGTTGTAATGCTGTGAGTGTATCATGTCCTCTGTTGCATGTAATATTTTTTATGAGAATGATTACAGTTGGGGCTCTATATCCAGCGAAACACTAGAGTGAATCAGGTAAAATAGTGCATTGAATTGATTCACACTATGAGTCTGTGTCCTACTGTCAATAATCAAGTTCTATGGAGAACAAACATTTTTATAGCTGTACATGCCAACACAGCCATTTTAGACTGGCCTTGTTGCAACATCTTCTCCCAAATATACACTGTTGATACCATCAGTTATAACGTGTTGTCTGATACTCTAAAAGGCAGATTTGCACTGTGTTGCTAGCATTAATTAACACCCTAGCACCACTAAGGAAAGTTAGGATTAAAATAATGCATACCCCTTGGCTCTCTAAGGACAGCCTCACTCTTATGAAAAAATGGGATAACACCTAGAAAGTTTGGCTAAAAACTAAATCTTTTGTATTACTCCAAAAATATAAAAGAGCTAGAAATCTCACAAAAAAGCATATTAACAAAGACAATATAAAAATTCTACTATGAGGCCCAATTCATCCACACATCTAACCCTAAAAAAATCTGGTGCACCATTAACAAGATTCTACACCCTGGAAGACCCACTACCCCAAACTCCTATCCAAAAATATTCCTCAAGAAATGGCCACTCTACTAAACTCTTACTTCACTGAATCAGTTTGTAAACTTACTCACACAGACCAAAGTAAAAACCTTCCACCCACCTCTCCTAACACCAACAATACCACCCCTTTCTCTTTAAACCGTCTTCTCACTGCCTACATAAAATCTCTTCTATTTAAACTAAAATCATATTTCCCCTCTGCAGATAACCTCTCTCCCCTCTTTCTTAAAACCAAACCCTCTCGATGCCTCTCCCATATCAACATTTCTACAATCAACCTTCACAACCAAAATGGAACAAACCTATAACAACATAGCTCAATTTGCTAACAATCAACCATACAAATCCCATCACTGCCTTCCTTTAAAACAACATCAATGGCTTGAGTTCCCCCAACTTCTTCTTTTTCCAACTAAAGTTCACTCACGCCTTACTAAACAAACCCTTAGCCTTTCGATCTCTCTCCTCTCTCATACCCCTCTACACTCCCTGTCAAACTCTACGCAGCTCTGATCAATGCCTTCTTAATATTTATAAAACCAACAAAAACATTGGAAAGCTTTTATATAAAAACTCAGTGTCCCAAGCCTGGAACAATCTCCCACCAAATATTGATAACATCAAATCTACAACCCGCTTCAGAATTAAACTTAAAAACTACCTTCTTAAGTCTGGCTCCTACCCATGCCAGGACCCCCCTTAATCCCCTCATTCTCTATACCCCCCTCTACTCAAAATCTTTCAGCCTTCTACTTAATCCCCCATATCCCCTCTCTTCTCCAAATTGTTCAGCGTTTTAGTACCTATACTCACTGTTAATAACAACACTAACACATATTCACTATCAATCTAGATCTGTTTTTCTATAATATAATGACCTACTAACATGAACTTAAGTCTGATTCTTTTTTCTATAGCTCTAAACTCTCATATGATGTTCGCTCACAATTTTTATTTTATTCTTGTACTTACTTTTCATGCAACTTCTCTTTTTGTAAATATGGGCAACGATAGAACTATGTATGCTTTCCTCTTTATGAATGTTGATAGAACTATGTATGCGTTCCTCCTTTATGAATGTTGATATAACTATGAATGTTTCCTCCTTTATGAATGTTGATATAACTATGTATGTTTCCTCCTTTATGAATGTTGATATAACTATGTATGCATTCCTCCTTTATGAATGTTGATATAACTATGTATGTTTCCTCCTTTATGAATGTTGATATAACTATGTATGCATTCCTCCTTTATGAATGTTGATATAACTATGTATGTGTTCCTCCTTTATGAATGTTGATATAACTATGTATGTTTCCTCCTTTATGAATGTTGATATAACTATGTACGCTTTCCTCTATGAATGTTGATATAACTATGTATGCGTTCCTCCTTTATGAATGTTGATATAACTGTGTATGCTTTCCTCCTTTATGAATGTTGATATAACTATGTATGCGTTCCTCCTTTATGAATGTTGATAAAACTATGTATGTTTCCTCCTTTATGAATGTTGGTATAACTATGTAAGCGTTCCTCCTTTATGAATGTTGATAGAACTATGTATGCTTTCCTCTATGAATGTTGATATAACTATGTATGTTTCCTCCTTTATGAATGTTGATATAACTGTGTATGCTTTCCTCCTTTATGAATGTTGATATAACTATGTATGTTTCCTCCTTTATGAATGTTGATATAACTATACATGTTTCCTCCTTTATGAATGTTGATATAACTATGTATGTTTCCTCCTTTATGAATGTTGATATAACTATGTATGTTTCCTCCTTTATGAATGTTGATATAACTATGTATGCGTTCTTCCTTTATGAATGTTGGTAGAACAATGTATGCATTTCTCCTTTATGAATGTTGATATAACTATGTATGTGTTCCTCCTTTATGAATGTTGATATAACTATGTATGTTTCCTCCTTTATGAATGTTGATATAACTATGTATGCGTTCATCCTTTATGAATGTTGATATAACTATGTATGTTTCCTCCTTTATGAATGTTGATATAACTATGTATGCATTCCTCCTTTATGAATGTTGATATAACTAAGTAGGATTCCTCCTTTACGAATGTTGCTATAACTGTGTATGCGTTCCCCCTTTATGAATGTTGATATAACTATGTATGCATTCCTCCTTTATGAATGTTGATAGAACTATGTATGCGTTCCTCCTTTAAGAATGTTGATATAACTATGTATGCGTTCATCCTTTATGAATGTTGATATAACTATGTATGTTTCCTCCTTTATGAATGTTGATATAACTATGTATGTTTCCTCCTTTATGAATGTTGATATAACTATGTATGTTTCCTCCTTTATGAATGTTGATATAACTATGTATGCGTTCCTCCTTTATGAATGTTGATATAACTATGTATGCGTTCCTCCTTTATGAATGTTGATATAACTATGTACGCGTTCCTCCTTTATGAATGTTGATATAGCTATATATGCGTTCCTCCTTTATGAATGTTGATATAACTATATATGTTTCCACCTTTATGAATGTTGATATAACTATGTATGTTTCCTCCTTTATGAATGTTGATATAACTATGTATGCATTCCTCCTTTATGAATGTTGATATAACTATGTATGTTTCCTCCTTTATGAATGTTGATATAACTATGTATGTTTCCTCCTTTATGAATGTTGATATAACTATGTATGCATTCCTCCTTTATGAATGTTGATATAACTATGTATGCATTCCTCCTTTATGAATGTTGATATAACTATGTATGCATTCCTCCTTTATGAATGTTGATATAACTATGTATGTTTCCTCCTTTATGAATGTTGATATAACTATGTATGTTTCCTCCTTTATGAATGTTGATATAACTATGTATGCGTTCCTCCTTTATGAATGTTGATATAACTATGTATGCGTTCCTCCTTTATGAATGTTGATATAACTATGTATGTTTCCTCCTTTATGAATGTTGATATAACTATGTATGTTTCCTCCTTTATGAATGTTGATATAACTATGTATGTTTCCTCCTTTATGAATGTTGATATAACTATGTATGTTTCCTCCTTTATGAATGTTGATATAACTATGTATGTTTCCTCCTTTATGAATGTTGATATAACTATGTATGTTTCCTCCTTTATGAATGTTGATATAACTATGTATGTTTCCTCCTTTATGATTGTTGATATAACTATGTATGTTTCCTCCTTTATGAATGTTGATATAACTATGTATGTTTCCTCCTATATGAATGTTGATATAACTATGTATGTTTCCTCCTTTATGAATGTTGATATAACTATGTATGTTTCCTCCTTTATGAATGATGATATAACTATGTATGTTTCCTCCTTTATGAATGTTGATATAACTATGTATGTTTCCTCCTTTATGAATGTTGATATAACTATGTATGCTTTCCTCCTTTATGAATGTTGATATAACTATGTATGTTTCCTCCTTTATGAATGTTGATATAACTATGTATGTTTCCTCCTTTATGAATGTTGATATAACTATGTATGCGTTCCTCCTTTATGAATGTTGAAATAACTATGTATGCGTTCCTCCTTTATGAATGTTGATATAACTATGTATGTTTCCTCCTTTATGAATGTTGATATAACTATGTATGTTTCCTCCTTTATGAATATTGATATAACTATGTATGCGTTTCTCCTTTATGAATGTTGATATAACTATATATGTTTCCTCCTTTATGAATGTTGATATAACTATGTATGTTTCCTCCTTTATGAATGTTGATATAACTATGTATGTTTCCTCCTTTATGAATGTTGATATAACTATGTATGCATTCCTCCTTTATGAATGTTGATATAACTATGTATGCGTTCCTCCTTTATGAATGTTGATATAACTATGTATGTTTCCTCCTTTATGAATGTTGATATAACTATGTATGTTTCCTCCTTTATGAATGTTGATATAACTATGTATGTTTCCTCCTTTATGAATGTTGATATAACTATGTATGTTTCCTCCTTTATGAATGTTGATATAACTATGTATGTTTCCTCCTTTATGAATGTTGATATAACTATGTATGTTTCCTCCTTTATGAATGTTGATATAACTATGTATGTTTCCTCCTTTATGAATGTTGATATAACTATGTATGCATTCCTCCTTTATGAATGTTGATATAACTATGTATGTTTCCTCCTTTATGAATGTTGATATAACTATGTATGTTTCCTCCTTTATGAATGTTGATATAACTATGTATGTTTCCTCCTTTATGAATGTTGATATAACTATGTATGTTTCCTCCTTTATGAATGTTGATATAACTATGTATGTTTCCTCCTTTATGAATGTTGATATAACTATGTATGTTTCCTCCTTTATGAATGTTGATATAACTATGTATGCGTTCCTCCTTTATGAATGTTGATATAACTATGTATGTTTCCTCCTTTATGAATGTTGATATAACTATGTATGTTTCCTCCTTTATGAATGTTGATATAACTATGTATGTTTCCTCCTTTATGAATGTTGATATAACTATGTATGTTTCCTCCTTTATGAATGTTGATATAACTATGTATGTGTTCCTTTATGAATGTTGATATAACTATGTATGTTTCCTCCTTTATGATTGTTGATATAACTATGTATGTTTCCTCCTTTATGAATGTTGATATAACTATGTATGTTTCCTCCTTTATGAATGATGATATAACTATGTATGTTTCCTCCTTTATGAATGTTGATATAACTATGTATGTTTCCTCCTTTATGAATGTTGATATAACTATGTATGTTTCCTCCTTTATGAATGTTGATATAACTATGTATGTTTCCTCCTTTATGAATGTTGATATAACTATGTATGTTTCCTCCTTTATGAATGTTGATATAACTATGTATACGTTCCTCCTTTATGAATGTTGATATAACTATGTATGCTTTCCTCCTTTATGAATGTTGATATAACTATGTATGTTTCCTCATTATGAATATTGATATAACTATGTATGCTTTCCTCCTTTATGAATGTTGATATAACTATGTATGTTTCCTCCTTTATGAATGTTGATATAACTATGTATGCATTCCTCCTTTATGAATGTTGATATAACTATGTATGTTTCCTCCTTTATGAATGTTGATATAACTATGTATGTTTCCTCCTTTATGAATGTTGATATAACTATGTATGTTTCCTCCTTTATGAATGTTGATATAACTATGTATGTTTCCTCCTTTATGAATGTTGATATAACTATGTATGTTTCCTCCTTTATGAATGTTGATATAACTATATATGTTTCCTCCTTTATGAATGTTGATATAACTATGTATGTTTCCTCCTTTATGAATGTTGATATAACTATGTATGTTTCCTCCTTTATGAATGTTGATATAACTATGTATGTTTCCTCCTTTATGAATGTTGATATAACTATGTATGTTTCCTCCTTTATGAATGTTGATATAACTATGTATGTTTCCTCCTTTATGAATGTTGATATAACTATGTATGTTTCCTCCTTTATGAATGTTGATATAACTATGTATGCATTCCTCCTTTATGAATGTTGATATAACTATGTATGCATTCCTCCTTTATGAATGTTGATATAACTATGTATGTTTCCTCCTTTATGAATGTTGATATAACTATGTATGTTTCCTCCTTTATGAATGTTGATATAACTATGTATGTTTCCTCCTTTATGAATGTTGATATAACTATGTATGTTTCCTCCTTTATGAATGTTGATATAACTATGTATGTTTCCTCCTTTATGAATGTTGATATAACTATGTATGCGTTCCTCCTTTATGAATGTTGATATAACTATGTATGTTTCCTCCTTTATGAATGTTGATATAACTATGTATGTTTCCTCCTTTATGAATGTTGATATAACTATGTATGTTTCCTCCTTTATGAATGTTGATATAACTATGTATGTTTCCTCCTTTATGAATGTTGATATAACTATGTATGTTTCCTCCTTTATGAATGTTGATATAACTATGTATGCGTTCCTCCTTTATGAATGTTGATATAACTATGTATGTTTCCTCCTTTATGAATGTTGATATAACTATGTATGTTTCCTCCTTTATGAATGTTGATATAACTATGTATGTTTCCTCCTTTATGAATGTTGATATAACTATGTATGTTTCCTCCTTTATGAATGTTGATATAACTATGTATGTTTCCTCCTTTATGAATGTTGATATAACTATGTATGTTTCCTCCTTTATGAATGTTGATATAACTATGTATGTTTCCTCCTTTATGAATGTTGATATAACTGTGTATGTTTCCTCCTTTATGAATGGTGATATAACTATGTATGTTTCCTCCTTTATGAATTTTAATATAACTATGTATGCGTTCCTCCTTTATGAATGTTGATATAACTATGTATGCATTCCTCCTTTATGAATGTTGATATAACTATGTATGTTTCCTCCTTTATGAATGATGATATAACTATGTATGTTTCCTCCTTTATGAATGTTGATATAACTATGTATGTTTCCTCCTTTATGAATGTTGATATAACTATGTATGTTTCCTCCTTTATGAATGTTGATATAACTATGTATGTTTCCTCCTTTATGAATGTTGATATAACTATGTATGTTTCCTCCTTTATGAATGTTGATATAACTATGTATGTTTCCTCCTTTATGAATGTTGATATAACTATGTATGCTTTCCTCCTTTATGAATGTTGATATAACTATGAATGTGTTCCTCCTTTATGAATGTTGATATAACTATGTGTGCGTTCCTCCTTTATGAATGTTGATATAACTATGTATGTTTCCTCCTTTATGAATGTTGATATAACTATGTATGTTTCCTCCTTTATGAATGTTGATATAACTATGTATGTTTCCTCCTTTATGAATGTTGATATAACTATGTATGTTTCCTCCTTTATGAATGTTGATATAACTATGTATGTTTCCTCCTTTATGAATGTTGATATAACTATGTATGCGTTCCTCCTTTATGAATGTTGATATAACTATGTATGTTTCCTCCTTTATGAATGTTGATATAACTATGTATGTTTCCTCATTTATGAATGTTGATATAACTATGTATGTTTCCTCCTTTATGAATGTTGATATAACTATGTATGTTTCCTCCTTTATGAATGTTGATATAACTATGTATGTTTCCTCCTTTATGAATGTTGATATAACTATGTATGTTTCCTCCTTTATGAATGTTGATATAACTATGTATGTTTCCTCCTTTATGAATGTTGATATAACTATGTATGTTTCCTCCTTTATGAATGTTGATATAACTATGTATGTTTCCTCCTTTATGAATGTTGATATAACTATGTATGTTTCCTCCTTTATGAATGTTGATATAACTATGTATGCGTTCCTCCTTTATGAATGTTGATATAACTATGTATGTTTCCTCCTTTATGAATGTTGATATAACTATGTATGTTTCCTCCTTTATGAATGTTGATATAACTATGTATGTTTCCTCCTTTATGAATGTTGATATAACTATGTATGTTTCCTCCTTTATGAATGTTGAAATAACTATGTTTGTTTCCTCCTTTATGAATGTTGATATAACTATTTATGTTTCCTCCTTTATGAATGTTGATATAACTATGTATGTTTCCTCCTTTATGAATGTTGATATAACTATGTATGTTTCCTCCTTTATGAATGTTGATATAACTATGTATGTTTCCTCCTTTATGAATGTTGATATAACTATGTATGCATTCCTCCTTTATGAATGTTGATATAACTATGTATGTTTCCTCCTTTATGACTGTTGATAGAACTATGTATGTTTCCTTTTTTATGAATGTTAATATAACTATGTATGTTTCCTCCTTTATGAATGTTGATATAACTATGTATGTTTCCTCCTTTATGAATGTTGATATAACTATGTATGTTTCCTCCTTTATGAATGTTGATATAACTATGTATGCATTCCTCCTTTATGAATGTTGATATAACTATGTATGTTTCCTCCTTTATGAATGTTGATATAACTATGTATGTTTCCTCCTTTATGAATGTTGATATAACTATGTATGTTTCCTCCTTTATGAATGTTGATATAACTATGTATGTTTCCTCCTTTATGAATGTTGATATAACTATGTATGTTTCCTCCTATATGAATGTTGATATAACTATGTATGTTTCCTCCTTTATGAATGTTGATATAACTATGTATGTTTCCTCCTTTATGAATGTTGATATAACTATGTATGTTTCCTCCTTTATGAATGTTGATATAACTATGTATGTTTCCTCCTTTATGAATGTTGATATAACTATGTATGTTTCCTCCTATATGAATGTTGATATAACTATGTATGTTTCCTCCTTTATGAATGTTGATATAACTATGTATGTTTCCTCCTTTATGAATGTTGATATAACTATGTATGTTTCCTCCTTTATGAATGTTGATATAACTATGTATGTTTCCTCCTTTATGAATGTTGATATAACTATGTATGTTTCCTCCTTTATGAATGTTGATATAACTATGTATGTTTCCTCCTATATGAATGTTGATATAACTATGTATGTTTCCTCCTTTATGAATGTTGATATAACTATGTATGTTTCCTCCTTTATGAATGTTGATATAACTATGTATGTTTCCTCCTTTATGAATGTTGATATAACTATGTATGTTCCTCCTTTATGAATGTTGATATAACTATGTATGTTTCCTCCTTTATGAATGTTGATATAACTATGTATGTTTCCTCCTTTATGAATGTTGATATAACTATGTATGTTTCCTCCTATATGAATGTTGATATAACTATGTATGTTTCCTCCTTTATGAATGTTGATATAACTATGTATGTTTCCTCCTTTATGAATGTTGATATAACTATGTATGTTTCCTCCTTTATGAATGTTGATATAACTATGTATGTTTCCTCCTTTATGAATGTTGATATAACTATGTATGTTTCCTCCTTTATGAATGTTGATATAACTATGTATGTTTCCTCCTTTATGAATGTTGATATAACTATGTATGTTTCCTCCTTTATGAATGTTGATATAACTATGTATGTTTCCTCCTTTATGAATGTTGATATAACTATGTATGTTTCCTCCTTTATGAATGTTGATATAACTATGTATGTTTCCTCCTTTATGAATGTTGATATAACTATGTATGTTTCCTCCTTTATGAATGTTGATATAACTATGTATGTTTCCTCCTTTATGAATGTTGATATAACTATGTATGTTTCCTCCTTTATGAATGTTGATATAACTATGTATGCTTCCTCCTTTATGAATGTTGATATAACTATGTATGTTTCCTCCTTTATGAATGTTGATATAACTATGTATGTTTCCTCCTTTATGAATGATGATATAACTATGTATGTTTCCTCCTTTATGAATGTTGATATAACTATGTATGTTTCCTCCTTTATGAATGATGATATAACTATGTATCTTTCCTCCTTTATGAATGTTGATATAACTATGTATGTTTCCTCCTTTATGAATGTTGATATAACTATGTATGTTTCCTCCTTTATGAATGTTGATATAACTATGTATGTTTCCTCCTTTATGAATGTTGATATAACTATGTATGCGTTCCTCCTTTATGAATGTTGATATAACTATGTATGTTTCCTCCTTTATGAATGTTGATATAACTATGTATGTTTCCTCCTTTATGAATGTTGATATAACTATGTATGTTTCCTCCTTTATGAATGTTGATATAACTATGTATGCATTCCTCCTTTATGAATGTTGATATAACTATTTATGTTTCCTCCTTTATGAATGTTGATATAACTATGTATGCTTTCCTCCTTTATGAATTTTGATATAACTATGTATGCGTTCTTCCTTTATGAATGTTGATATAACTATGTATGCATTCCTCCTTTATGAATGTTGATATAACTATGTATGTTTCCTCCTTTATGAATGTTGATATAACTATGTATGTTTCCTCCTTTATGAATGTTGATATAACTATGTATGTTTCCTCCTTTATGAATGTTGATATAACTATGTATGTTTCCTCCTTTATGAATGTTGATATAACTATGTATGTTTCCTCCTTTATGAATGATGATATAACTGTGTATGCCTCCTTTATGAATGTTGATATAACTATGTATGTTTCCTCCTTTATGAATGTTGATATAACTATGTATGTTTCCTCCTATATGAATGTTGATATAACTATGTATGTTTCCTCCTTTATGAATGTTGATATAACTATGTATGTTTCTCCTCCTTTATGAATGTTGATATAACTATGAATGTTTCCTCCTTTATGAATGTTGATATAACTATGTATGTTTCCTCCTTTATGAATGTTGATATAACTATGTATGTTTCCTCCTTTATGAATGTTGATATAACTATGTATGTTTCCTCCTTTATGAATGTTGATATAACTATGTATGTTTCCTCCTTAATGAATGTTGATATAACTATGTGTGTTTCCTCCTTTATGAATGTTGATATAACTATTTATGTTTCCTCCTTTATGAATGTTGATATAACTATGTATGTTTCCTCCTTTATGAATGTTGATATAACTATGTATGTTTCCTCCTTTATGAATGTTGATATAACTATGTATGTTTCCTCCTTTATGAATGTTGATATAACTATGTATGTTTCCTCCTTTATGAATGTTGATATAACTATGTATGCTTCCTCCTTTATGAATGTTGATATAACTATGTATGTTTCCTCCTTTATGAATGTTGATATAACTATGTATGTTTCCTCCTTTATGAATGTTGATATAACTATGTATGCGTTCCTCCTTTATGAATGTTGATATAACTATGTATGCGTTCCTCCTTTATGAATGTTGATATAACTATGTATGTTTCCTCCTTTATGAATGTTGATATAACTATGTATGTTTCCTCCTTTATGAATGTTGATATAACTATGTATGTTTCCTCCTTTATGAATGTTGATATAACTATGTATGCTTTCCTCCTTTATGAATGTTGATATAACTATGTATGTTTCCTCATTATGAATATTGATATAACTATGTATGCTTTCCTCCTTTGTGAATGTTGATATAACTATGTATGTTTCCTCCTTTATGAATGTTGATATAACTATGTATGTTTCCTCCTTTATGAATGTTGATATAACTATGTATGCATTCCTCCTTTATGAATGTTGATATAACTATGTATGTTTCCTCCTTTATGAATGTTGATATAACTATGTATGTTTCCTCCTTTATGAATGTTGATATAACTATGTATGTTTCCTCCTTTATGAATGTTGATATAACTATGTATGCATTCCTCCTTTATGAATGTTGATATAACTATGTATGTTTCCTCCTTTATGAATGTTGATATAACTATGTATGTTTCCTCCTTTATGAATGTTGATATAACTATGTATGTTTCCTCCTTTATGAATGTTGATATAACTATGTATGTTTCCTCCTATATGAATGTTGATATAACTATGTATGTTTCCTCCTTTATGAATGTTGATATAACTATGTATGTTTCCTCCTTTATGAATGTTGATATAACTATGTATGTTTCCTCCTTTATGAATGTTGATATAACTATGTATGTTTCCTCCTTTATGAATGTTGATATAACTATGTATGTTTCCTCCTTTATGAATGTTGATATAACTATGTATGTTTCCTCCTTTATGAATGTTGATATAACTATGTATGTTTCCTCCTTTATGAATGTTGATATAACTATGTATGTTTCCTCCTTTATGAATGTTGATATAACTATGTGTGCGTTCCTCCTTTATGAATGTTGATATAACTATGTATGTTTCCTCATTATGAATATTGATATAACTATGTATGCTTTCCTCCTTTATGAATGTTGATATAACTATGTATGTTTCCTCCTTTATGAATGTTGATATAACTATGTATGTTTCCTCCTTTATGAATGTTGATATAACTATGTATGTTTCCTCCTTTATGAATGTTGATATAACTATGTATGTTTCCTCCTTTATGAATGTTGATATAACTATGTATGTTTCCTCCTTTATGAATGTTGATATAACTATGTATGTTTCCTCCTTTATGAATGTTGATATAACTATGTATGTTTCCTCCTTTATGAATGTTGATATAACTATGTATGTTTCCTCCTTTATGAATGTTGATATAACTATGTATGTTTCCTCCTTTATGAATGTTGATATAACTATGTATGCATTCCTCCTTTATGAATGTTGATATAACTATGTATGTTTCCTCCTTTATGAATGTTGATATAACTATGTATATTTCCTCCTTTATGAATGTTGATATAACTATGTATGTTTCCTCCTTTATGAATGTTGATATAACTATGTATGTTTCCTCCTTTATGAATGTTGATATAACTATGTATGTTTCCTCCTTTATGAATGTTGATATAACTATGTATGTTTCCTCCTTTATGAATGTTGATATAACTATGTATTTCCTCCTTTATGAATGTTGATATAACTATGTATGTTTCCTCCTATATGAATGTTGATATAACTATGTATGTTTCCTCCTTTATGAATGTTGATATAACTATGTATGTTTCCTCCTTTATGAATGTTGATATAACTATGTATGTTTCCTCCTATATGAATGTTGATATAACTATGTATGTTTCCTCCTTTATGAATGTTGATATAACTATGTATGATTCATCCTTTATGAATGTTGATATAACTATGTATGCATTCCTCCTTTATTAATGTTGATATAAATATGAATGTTTCCTCCTTTATGAATGTTGATATAACTATGTATGCGTTCCTCCTTTATGAATGTTGATATAACTATGTATGTTTCCTCCTATATGAATGTTGATATAACTATGTATGTTTCCTCCTTTATGAATGTTGATATAACTATGTATGTTTCCTCCTTTATGAATGTTGATATAACTATGTATGTTTCCTCCTTTATGACTGTTGATAGAACTATGTATGTTTCCTTTTTTATGAATGTTAATATAACTATGTATGTTTCCTCCTTTATGAATGTTGATATAACTATGTATGCGTTCCTCCTTTATGAATTTTGATATAACTATGTATGTTTCCTCCTTTATGAATGTTGATATAACTATGTATGTTTCCTTCTTTATGAATGTTGATATAACTATGTATGTTTCCTCCTTTATGATTGTTGATAAAACTATGTATGTTCCTCCTTTATGAATGTTGATATAACTATGTATGTTTCCTCCTTTATGAATGTTGATATAACTATGCTGTGTTGATATAACTATGTATGTTTCCTCCTTTATGAATGTTGATATAACTATGTATGTTTCCTCCTTTATGAATGTTGATATAACTATGTATGTTTCCTCCTATATGAATGTTGATATAACTATGTATGTTTCCTCCTTTATGAATGTTGATATAACTATGTATGTTTCCTCCTTTATGAATGTTGATATAACTATGTATGTGTTCCTCCTTTATGAATGTTGATATAACTATGTATGTTTCCTCCTTTATGAATGTTGATATAACTATGTATGTTTCCTCCTTTATGAATGTTGATATAACTATGTATGTTTCCTCCTTTATGAATGTTGATATAACTATGTATGTTTCCTCCTTTATGAATGTTGATATAACTATGTATGTGTCCTCCTTTATGAATGTTGATATAACTATGTATGTTTCGTCCTTTATGAATGTTGATATAACTATGTATGTTTCCTTCCTCCTTTATGAATGTTGATATAACTATGTATGTTCCTCCTTTATGAATGTTGATATAACTATGTATGTTTCCTCCTTTATGAATGTTGATATAACTATGTATGTTTCCTCCTTTATGAATGTTGATATAACTATGTATGTTTCCTCCTTTATGAATGTTGATATAACTATGTATGTTTCCTCCTTTATGAATGTTGATATAACTATGTATGTTTCCTCCTTTATGAATGTTGATATAGCTATGTATGTTCCCTCCTTTATGAATGCTGATATAACTATGTATGTTTCCTCCTTTTTGAATGTTGATATAACTATGTATGTTTCCTCCTTTATGAATGTTGATATAACTATTTATGTTTCCTCCTTTATGAATGTTGATATAACTATGTATGTTTCCTCCTTTATGAATGTTGATATAACTATGTATGTTTCCTCCTTTATGAATGTTGATATAACTATGTATGTTTCCTCCTTTATGAATGTTGATATAACTATGTATGCTTCCTCCTTTATGAATGTTGATATAACTATGTATGTTTCCTCCTTTATGAATGTTGATATAACTATGTATGCTTTCCTCCTTTATGAATTTTGATATAACTATGTATGTTTCCTCCTTTATGAATGTTGATATAACTATGTATGTTTCCTCCTTTATGAATGTTGATATAACTAGGTATGTTTCCTCCTTTATGAATGCTGATATAACTATGTATGTTTCCTCCTTTATGAATGTTGATATAACTATGTATGTTTCCTCCTTTGTGAATGTTGATATAACTATGTATGTTTCCTCCTTTATGAATGTTGATATAACTATGTATGTTTCCTCCTTTATGAATGTTGATATAACTATGTATGTTTCCTCCTTTATGAATGTTGATATAACTATGTATGCATTCCTCCTTTATGAATGTTGATATAACTATGTATGGATTCCTCCTTTATGAATGTTGATATAACTATGTATGTTTCCTCCTTTATGAATGTTGATATAACTATGTATGTTTCCTCCTTTATGAATGTTGATATAACTATGTATGTTTCCTCCTTTATGAATGTTGATATAACTATGTATGTTTCCTCCTTTATGAATGTTGATATAACTATGTATGTTTCCTCCTTTATGAATGTTGATATAACTATGTATGTTTCCTCCTCTATGAATGTTGATATAACTATGTATGCTTTCCTCCTTTATGAATGTTGATATAACTATGTATGTTTCCTCCTTTATGAATGTTGATATAACTATGTATGTTTCCTCCTTTATGAATGTTGATATAACTATGTATGTTTCCTCCTTTATGAATGTTGATATAACTATGTATGTTTCCTCCTTTATGAATGTTGATATAACTATGTATGTTTCCTCCTTTATGAATGTTGATATAACTATGTATGTTTCCTCCTTTATGAATGTTGATATAACTATGTATGTTTCCTCCTTTATGAATGTTGATATAACTATGTATGTTTCCTCCTTTATGAATGTTGATATAACTATGTATGCATTCCTCCTTTATGAATGTTGATATAACTATGTATGTTTCCTCCTTTATGAATGTTGATATAACTATGTATGTTTCCTCCTTTATGAATGTTGATATAACTATGTATGTTTCCTCCTTAATGAATGTTGATATAACTATGTATGCTTCCTCCTTTTTGAATGTTGATATAACTATGTATGTTTCCTCCTTTATGAATGTTGATATAACTATGTATGTTTCCTCCTTTATGAATGTTGATATAACTATGTATGTTTCCTCCTTTATGAATGTTGATATAACTATGTATGTTTCCTCCTTTATGAATGTTGATATAACTATGTATGTTTCCTCCTTTATGAATGTTGATATAACTATGTATGCATTCCTCCTTTATGAATGTTGATATAACTATGTATGTTTCCTCCTTTATGAATGTTGATATAACTATGTATGTTTCCTCCTTTATGAATGTTGATATAACTATGTATGTTTCCTCCTTTATGAATGTTGATATAACTATGTATGTTTCCTCCTTTATGAATGTTGATATAACTATGTATGCGTTCCTCCTTTATGAATGTTGATATAACTATGTATGTTTCCTCCTTTATGAATGTTGATATAACTATGTATGTTTCCTCCTTTATGAATGTTGATATAACTATGTATGTTTCCTCCTTTATGAATGTTGATATAACTATGTATGTTTCCTCCTTTATGAATGTTGATATAACTATGTATGTTTCCTCCTTTATGAATGTTGATATAACTATGTATGCATTCCTCCTTTATGAATGTTGATATAACTATGTATGTTTCCTCCTTTATGAATGTTGATATAACTATGTATGTTTCCTCCTTTATGAATGTTGATATAACTATGTATGTTTCCTCCTTTATGAATGTTGATATAACTATGTATGTTTCCTCCTTTATGAATGTTGATATAACTATGTATGTTTCCTCCTTTATGAATGTTGATATAACTATGTATATTTCCTCCTTTATGAATGTTGATATAACTATGTATGTTTCCTCCTTTATGAATGTTGATATAACTATGTATGTTTCCTCCTTTATGAATGTTGATATAACTATGTATGTTTCCTCCTTTATGAATGTTGATATAACTATGTATGTTTCCTCCTTTATGAATGTTGATATAACTATGTATGTTTCCTCATTATGAATATTGATATAACTATGTATGCTTTCCTCCTTTATGAATGTTGATATAACTATGTATGTTTCCTCATTATGAATATTGATATAACTATGTATGCGTTCCTCCTTTATGAATGGTGATATAACTATGTATGTTTCCTCCTTTATGAATGTTGATATAACTATGTATGTTTCCTCCTTTATGAATGTTGATATAACTATGTATGTTTCCTCCTTTATGAATGTTGATATAACTATGTATGTTTCCTCCTTTATGAATGTTGATATAACTATGTATGTTTCCTCCTTTATGAATGTTGATATAACTATGTATGTTTCCTCCTTTATGAATGTTGATATAACTATGTATGTTTCCTCCTTTATGAATGTTGATATAACTATGTATGTTTCCTCCTTTATGAATGTTGATATAACTATGTATGTTTCCTCCTTTATGAATGTTGATATAACTATGTATGTTTCCTCCTTTATGAATGTTGATATAACTATGTATGCTTTCCTCCTTTATGAATTTTGATATAACTATGTATGCGTTCCTCCTTTATGAATGTTGATATAACTATGTATGCATTCCTCCTTTATGAATGTTGATATAACTATGTATGTTTCCTCCTTTATGAATGTTGATATAACTATGTATGTTTCCTCCTTTATGAATGTTGATATAACTATGTATGTTTCCTCCTTTATGAATGTTGATATAACTATGTATGCGTTCCTCCTTTATGAATGTTGATATAACTATGTATGCTTTCCTCCTTTATGAATGTTGATATAACTATGTATGTTTCCTCCTTTATGAATGTTGATATAACTATGTATGTTTCCTCCTTTATGAATGTTGATATAACTATGTATGCGTTCCTCCTTTACGAATGTTGATATAACTATGTATGTTTCCTCCTTTATGAATGTTGATATAACTATGTATGTTTCCTCTTTTATGAATGTTGGTAGAACTAAGTATGCTTTTCTCCTTTATGAATATTGATATAACTACGTATGCATTCCTCCTTTACGAATGTTGATATAACTATGTATGCGTTCCTCCTTTATGAATGTTGATATAACTATGTATGCTTCCTCCTTTATGAATGTTGATATAACTATGTATGCTTTCCTCCTTTATGAATGTTGATATAACTATCTATGTTTCCTCCTTTATGAATGTTGATATAACTATGTATGCGTTCCTCCTTTATGAATGTTGATATAACTATGTATGTTTCCTCCTTTATGAATGTTGATATAACTATGTATGTTTCCTCCTTTATGAATGTTGATATAACTATGTATGTTCCCTCCTTTATGAATGTTGATATAACTATGTATGTTTCCTCCTTTATGAATGTTGATATAACTATGTATGCGTTCCTCCTTTATGAATGTTGATATAACTATGTATGTTTCCTCCTTTATGAATGTTGATATAACTATGTATGTTTCCTCCTTTATGAATGTTGATATAACTATGTATGTTTCCTCCTTTATGAATGTTGATATAACTATGTATGTTTCCTCCTTTATGAATGTTGATATAACTATGTATGCTTCCTCCTTTATGAATGTTGATATAACTATGTATGCGTTCCTCCTTTATGAATGTTGATATAACTATGTATGTTTCCTCCTTTATGAATGTTGATATAACTATGTATGTTTCCTCCTTTATGAATGTTGATATAACTATGTATGCGTTCCTCCTTTATGAATGTTGATATAACTATGTATGTTTCCTCCTTTATGAATGTTGATATAACTATGTATGTTTCCTCCTTTATGAATGTTGATATAACTATGTATGCGTTCCTCCTTTATGAATGTTGATATAACTATGTATGCTTTCCTCCTTTATGAATGTTGATATAACTATGTATGTTTCCTCCTTTATGAATGTTGATATAACTATGTATGTTTCCTCCTTTATGAATGTTGATATAACTATGTATGTTTCCTCCTTTATGAATGTTGATATAACTATGTATGTTTCCTCCTTTATGAATGTTGATATAACTATGTATGCTTTCCTCATTTATGAATGTTGATATAACTGTGTATGCGTTCCTCCTCTATGAATGTTGATATAACTATGTATGCTTTCCTCCTTTATGAATGTTGATATAACTATGAATGTGTTCCTCCTTTATGAATGTTGATATAACTATGTATGCTTTCCTCCTTTGTGAATGTTGATATAACTATGTATGTTTCCTCCTTTGTGAATGTTGATATAACTATGTATATTTCCTCCTTTATGAATGTTGATATAACTATGTATGTTTCCTCCTTTATGAATGTTGATATAACTATGTATGTTTCTTCCTTTGTGAAGGTTGATATAACTATGTATGTTTCCTCCTTTATTAATGTTGATATAACTATGTATGCTTTCCTCCTTTGTGAATGTTGATATAACTATGTCATATTCTTATTTTTTAATGTATGCATGTAATGTCTTTGGCTCGGCTGGTCTAACCCGGTTAACAAATGACAAATAAATAAACTAAATAAACATGTCATAATTATATTATACACACAAACATATCACAAGTTGTGATGCAATTGCAGACTTGGTGAATTCATTGTATGTGCAATTGCGTTGTTTTTCTCATGTATTACTGAGTTGGTCCCAGCACCATTTTGTGCTTAAATGAATTTGTGTCAGCAACTGTTCTGCATGAGTCACATCCATCTCATTTGTACTGTATCCATATATAGTATCAGGGCAATCATGCACAGCTTTGCAATAAAAACATATAGGCATATGATGTACAACCGATGTAATTAAGTGACATAGGCAGACTTGTATAACAGGGCAAACAGTACCATTGTGTGGCATGTGATGCAAACTCAATGTTTTATTTGGAGGTGTTGTCATAAATCTTTTTTAAAGAACTATGAAATGTTAAGGGGATACTCAACTAAGTGCAGAGCTGTTTGTGAATGCCACCAGCCATATTTAACTGCAGAAAATACACAGTCTGATAGCTGACAGTTTGGATCAAACTTCTCTGGCCATTAGCCAAAGTATATATGCAAACATTACTTCAGCTTATTTTCTCAGAAGAGCAGTTCATCTGTGCTCTCAGTAAGGCTTATAATATGTCATCATTGGTCCCTGACAACATCTCAGGTTTCCTTTCAAAGAACTTAAACCCTGGCCTAGCAGGAACACTTAGATCCCTACTTAAACACTGCATCCGGACAGCATATGTTCAGGCAGAAGGGTGTAAAGCAACAGCCATCCATCTGGATAAGGGGGTAACATCCCCTGATCTTGGGAATTGTAGCCCCATATGCCTGACTTGCCTCATCTCTGAGGTAGACCAAAGAATCATCATGGATCTTATTAAAGACGATACAACTTAACTTCCAATGTGTAGCTGACACATTTTTGATTCATTAAGGTAACATCCATCCATCCATCCATCCATCCATCCATCCATCCATCCATCCATCCATCCATCCATCTATCATCATCCCTTTTCCCATTTTGCACATGGGGTCAGGGTGTCACTTCAGCAGTGACAGTCATCTTGAGCCAAGGTTTACACCACTGGGTGTCTAGCCCTGCCATGGTAGTTTATTCATACCACTCACTCGCAACACACTCTCACCTATGGCCAATTTAGAGTGTCCATTCCACCTACCCATGTCTTTGGAATGAGGGAGAAAACTGGAGCACCCAGAGGAAACCCACATGACTGTACATGGGACATGTAGACTCCACTCAAAAGGCACCCCAGCCTAAAATCAATCCAGAGAATCTTTTGCTGTGAGGTGACAATGCTAACTGCTGCACCACCGTGGCCACCCCATTGGTACCACATTGGTAGTGGTCATTAAGGCTACATCATGTCTGTTAAATCTAGTTCACTTCTTCAAGAAGGTCATGAAGGGCATGGATGAGAAAGACTGAGCATCATACCTACCTTGACCTGGCCAAGGCATTTGACACAAATCCACATCAGGTATTACAGAGAAAGAGCCTCAAGTGGGCATAAACACCTATGTCACCAACTGGTTAGACAATCACAGAGAGGATATGCACTGTCAAAGTGTGTGAATTCACCTCTAGCAAGGAGCCAGTGACTAGGGACATACCACAGAGTTCTGTACTAGGCCATTTCCTTTTCAGTACTTAATTCTCAGAAGTTATGACAAAGTTAAAACAGCCTTTCTCTGACCAACTTTATCAGTGTTATTGATGTACTGCATAAAATATAAACACACAAAAATGATTGTTGCCAGAGCCATAGAGACACGCTAACTGAACCAAAAAGCATAATTATTTCCTGTTTGAAAGCAAATGGCCAACTTAATTACAATATTGATAGCACACCCCTATGTTTAGATCCAGTAGTACATGACAAGGGTACTCAGGTAGATGATGTCTAAACTCCTTTTTAAGGTATTAATTTTAAACAGCACTATTAGTAGAAAAAGTGTATGGATACTATATATGATTGCATGTAATCTAACTGTATATCAACTGTCTAAAGTAATATTTTACTGTGTACATGGAGCTTTTCTCCCCGTGCCTCCACTAAAAAGGACATGTGCACAGTTGGACTTTCCCGGTTAACAAATGTAAAATAAATAAAATGAATAAACAAAAATTTGACCACATTAGTGACAAATCCCTTGCATGTAGCACAACTCCTAAGTATGGGCAGACCATCCACATCAAAGGCCGTTATAATTCTATTGCTCTCAGCTCTCAACACTCCAGTAATTGAGTACAATGCACTCTTTTACATATACCTCACCACACATCTTTAACAGCTGGAGAAACCCCAGAGTTATTGCACAAAGAAGATTCAGGGCATAAACAAGTTCTATGTGGAGAGATTGAAACCCCTATCACTGTATTAGATCTCCTACAGACTACTAAGGGTCAATCTGTGTATGTCCTACAGGGCAGTCTCCAATCTGGCCATGATTGAAATGTTACACTTTATTAATGCAAACTGCATGAGGGTTAACTGTTCCAAGGATGTTAGCTGAGCCTCCTTACATAATAGATCATGTTGCATGGATATATTCAATTGTCAGACACTACCCCTTCTATGAAACAAGCTTCCCAGTCCTGTAAACCAAAGGCTTTGTCTGACCCTCTTCAAGTTCAACCTAGATCAATGGATGGCTAATCGTGATTGTACCCTGTTGCAGCCATGTCCCTCATGGATAGAGGCAGTTCATATTAGATGTCATAGTATAGGCTCATACCTATATGAACATCGTTCACCGTTCACATAGCTATTTAAAATTGTGAAACACATGTTACACATGGCTAAGCTTTTATGGGATCTTGGGACTTTAGCCCAGTGCTCTCCTATGCACCTTTAAACCTATGATGTACAATTGTATCCTTGGTACAGCTGTAGTGGAATTCTACAGCATCACGGACATACCTGTACATCACATTGGTATTACCACTTAATGATTTGCATGAACAGTTATGCATGCATGTTAGGAATTCATGGTAGTATAAAAGTTTCCATGGCAATGCCAGGGTAGCAGTGATCATGTGGCATATGTCCTGGGTTTGACGTGCTCATATAAAGTGTGCTGCATGTATCATTTGGTATGTGAACGGTATCACAGTGATGTTGTCCTCAGTCTTTGATGTTACACTTTCCAGTACTGTACTATCTGTGTACATGGACATACTGATGCACTGTCATAGTCCTACTTCCTGTGTGGATGGATGATTCATCATTTATGCTATGCTAATGTAGGAAGTGATACTGCCCTTTCACATGGTCATGTCCATACCCTGCCCTCACAGAAGCAGTGTATGTCAGCAGTTAACCCAATCATGACACTTCTGCAGTGGGAAATGTATCAATACTTCCCTTCCCCACCCCTCATAACTTTTGAGAGGAGCAACCCGATAGTGGACACTCCTTCCCACCCTCTCCTGACCAGTTCCTCCAGAATCAGAACATCTAATCAAACCAAATTGCCCAAGCTATAGTCACGGCTTTGTTCTCTTCACCAAATAGACATCACCATCATGTTGGCTGTGTTCCATAATGATATCTAACTTGTGGTGAAAACAGCACAAACAATAGGCAGCATAACCTACCTAGGTGATAACATGTTAGAACCTCTGGTGTATGCATCTGGATATATTTCTTGGTAAAAAAATACACATGTGCTCATCACAGACACATTGTTTTTTTACCAGCTGTTAGTGTGTCACCTATTTCTGATCATACTGTTCTCATGACTGGAGTTCTGCTGGTGCTGAAGGGTTTCTGACAGGTACCTCATCTCTGTTGTCCTATATGTCTTCCCAGATATTTTGTGCTGTGGTGCCATCATGTGTATGCTTTGACATGTTTTGACATCTGGTTTTCTGGTTTAGGTATTCATTGTGTTTTACTCTGATCACATTGTACAGTAATGTGCACACATTATAGATAATTGTAACTTATCTATACTGGAATGTGGGCCATATGTATTTAGACATTTGAATCATGACCTTAGATGAAGACAAGCTCATACTATTGACTCTGTTGTGTCACATCTCTTGGGTGACTATGAAATTTCAGGTTGATATCATTTGGCATTAGTGGAGACAGTATTAGGACTCATCTATAGGGAAATAGATGGACTGCAGCTGTTCTACATTTACAAGTATGCATGGTGTATTATACCCTTTACAGTTTTTTTATTTTTATTTTATTTATTTAACATTTGTTGACCGGGAATGTCTGACTAGGTTCCACAGAGCCTGTTTTCAGCGGAGGCCCGGGGAGAAATGCTCCAGATGCATGTTTTTGGAATGTGGGAGGAAACCCACGCGAACACAGGGAGAACATGCAAACTCCACACGGAAGGCACCCCAGCTGAGAATCGAACCGGCGAACCTCTTGCTGTGAGGTGACAATGTTAACCGCTGCACCACTGTGCTGCCCAGTTTTTCTGCCACCTTATCATCAAGATGGCCATCATGTGACAGATGTGAGAACCATGCATGTTCCAGTAGTACCTGTCACAGACATTCACGATTGGGTTTTTAGTACTTCCTGAGAAATAAAGGAGTATCACCCTTTTGTTTTTAAATCTGTCACCATTTATACCTGTCTGATCATCTTATCACCCTGCAGTTGTCATCAATATTAGTTATGAATTCCATAAATTTTGAAAGTTAATAGAAGGTATATAGGGAAATACTATGAATCTCCAAATGACAAGATACAGAGGAGCCACATTGTTGAACATATGTGGCCAGAATACCAAAGGTGCAACAACTTCAACTTTAAATTTTTTTTCCAGGGGTAATCCCCCCTGCACTCCCATATGACCCAAACATTTATATATACCAACTCCTCAGTCACATAAACACGAAAATGGAGAAATCTTCTAAAACAATGGAATCACAAATGGTGCTCACTTATAGAAGAGTGATCAGTCTTCTGTTCCTTGGTATCTTCTCATTTGGAAACTTATTGCTCAGGGAACTGAATAGCTTACAGAGATGCTTGGCTTTCAGATGCTGACAGCAAAATCCTGATTTGTTCATAGATGGGTTCTGTCATCATGTTAAGGAAATGGCCCACCGTGCTCAGTCCAAGAGCAGTAATCTAGGATAGGCAGATGTATCCATCATGCAGCACTGGAGATTGTTTGATGTCGATATGACCTGAGACACATTCAAAAAGTAATGACCCCAAAATTATTGCATCACATGACAACTATGGTGTTTATTGGAGATAACGCAGTGTTCATGGCTCATTCCTGTCTGCCAGCATTTTCCATTTGTACTGCTGGAATCAGAATATAACTTTTTTAATAGTTCCAGATGATTTAATTCATATGAACAAGAAAAAAATGATCATTTGAAGAAGGTTCAACCACATATCACTCTGCATTGATGTTTCCAGTTTATTGTTTTTCATTTTTCAGCCTTTCTATCTTTAGGCTCAGTTTGTCCTCCTTCTCACAAAACTATCTCCTCTTTTTCTAAGACACTAATACATTTTGTGGTTTGTTCTAGGTGGTGTATTAACTTTACAGTAATGGAACACAATTTTGAAGTTTGAAGTAAAATGGATTACACATCCATTTTAGCAATACTGCATTGTTATCGAGGTGCTTAGGTAACTGAATAAAACAGTGCTTATCTCCTGAATCCATTTCTATATCTCAAAGGATTCATTTATATCCTCCCACCCTATTTAATCTAGGTATAGAGTATTTTCAACAGGAAATAAAGGTTGCTAAGGTGATTCAACTAATGAAAAACAGAAAAATACAACATCTCCATCTGGATCTATTAAGGAAAACTAATGGGCCTGAATATCAATGAGCAGTAAGGGGGACAGAGAAATTCACATGAAACTTCAGTATGCGACAATGGTGTTAAATGGAGTCACTTTGCCTGACAGGAATGACTTGTAGGCAACATGAATGTCACTTAGCTGATGTGTGCAGTTTGTTTCACATCAGAAGTACAGGATGTCAGCAATAACATGTATCTGAAAGCAGTAGGGTGAACAACTGTATTGGCTGCTAAGAAGAACAAGGACATAGTAGTGGCATAACTGTAACATGGGAATATAAAATCATTTATGTTAGTTTGTATTTAGGAGGTGCACAATAATGTAAACTGCAAGAGAAATATAAACTACCCATCTGTTTCAAGCCCTGTTTCTTTGTTCCATTTTGTAAGTTTCAAGATCACTATTGATCAGATGACATTGTGAAATGTTTTAATCATCTTTATTATTTCTGAATAAAATAAGCCTTTCTTTTTCTGTGTTGTCATACGTGCATAGGGTACTTACATGTAACTAGTTGTATCATTGTATAGCATATTGATTGCTTATAAATCTAAGCAATGAAAGGAATGCAAAGCTTGTGAAATAAATTAATGTATTCCTTTGAAAGTAAAACAAAAACATTTAGTAATAATAACTGGAAAGTCTGAGTAAAATACCATTAATTGTTGCTGGAATGACTGACACTGTATATTAATCCTGCACACACACACACACACACACACACACACACACACACACACACACACACACACACACACACACACACACACGCACACACACGCACACACAAGCAGACAACCAGACACGTTTGCACACATTCTTATACTGTATACTGACAGGATCACTAAATTATTCACTGAAGTAAAATGGTATTAATTTAATATATTGTTTTGCATTCCCCTATATCTCAGCAAACAGGATATTTTTAACCTGAAGTTCTGAGATGAACCATAGAATGGAAGAATAATAAAATGAAATAACAGCCAACTGTGTGATTCGGAGATTTCTCCATAGCAACTAAGATGCAATTCACTGTTAGTACATTAGTGTCATATTATCAGCCAAATTCTGAAAATTGTGTGCGTGTGGGGGGGGGGGGGGTTGGGGGGTAAGAGGTGACTTTAGAAGTCTGATAAACTTCAAATGGCGTATAGGTTCACAGGCAAGTATTAGGCTAGTAACCCTTGTAGACTATTTTAAGCCTAGTCAATTTATTCTGGAAAAGTGAAAATAAACCCTGTAACTTGTGTTTGTGAGGTAAACACGTGACTATTATGCCAGCTCTCGACAGGTGAGAATCAAATGCTGTAATTTTTGTTTGTGAGGTGTACACTTTAACCATTATGCTAACCTCCCCACTTGAAATGTTAGGACAAATGAAAACACAAATGAGACATGCAGAGATTTCACATATCTGTTAATATGACATGTAGAAACAGAGTTTTGCTGCCCGGACATGATGAGTCATTTCCAGATCATTGCTAATGCTGTGAAAATTACATGGGAACCCAAACGAATTAAAGCAAACTAAGCTTCTTCTATTTACAGTAAAATGTTTAGTCATAAAAATTTAGATCCTCTTTCTACAACGGTTCCTTTGTCTCAGACTGTTTCATGTAATTGTACACCTAATTTAATTAGGAGAAAAAAAAACAGATGCTCTGAAAACTGTCATGTTTTTAAAGTAAGTATCTGGCAAACAAACTTACTTGCTGAAGCACTATTCCAGATAGCATAAATAAAAAGTGCAGCTTCGATACTTGGGGTGGTATTCATAGTCCAGGAGTTCGCTGTGATCTAGCTGTTATTCACAAAGGACACGGCTATGTGACTGGATTCTGGTATCAGACCCTTCCAAATATCCAACTTCAGGCACTTTGGCAAACTCCTTTAGTGACCAACTCCCAGCCTGTACTATTCATCACTGTCCATCCCTTACAAAGGACCATAACATTAAAGTAATTCAAAATCTATTAAAATTTTGTTCACATACCTTCAACACTATCCTAAACAGCTACAACTGGGACAGTCTTAAAACTCTCCCACCTGATACTGCCCTCCTCTTCTTCAACGACTCCCTCTTAAATATATTGCACAGCATAGATCCTACAAGAAACAAAAGGATTAAATCAAATCATGCCCACTGGCTGTCTAAACCTACTAGGGAAATCATGAAAAACAGATATAAAGCCTGGAAGTGCTGGCTCAAATCTAAAAACCCCATTGATCTCAACCATTACAAACAACTGTGAAACCAAGTCAAAAAGTTCATTAACAAAGACAAGCAACAATACTTCTGGAAGTTACAAAAAAATATGAAAAATAATCCTAAAATGTTCTGGTCCTCAATCAATAGTCTCTTAAACCCAGGTACTAAATCCAACCCAAACCCCCACCCTAACTTGCCTCCTGAACTTGCTGCCTCTAAATTTAATTCTTACTTCATAGATACTATAGCTAATATTACTGCCTCTTTTTCCTCTCCCCTATCAAACAACCAACTTCACATGCCACCCTCCTCTACCCTCTCTAATCCCAACCTCACCAGCCCCAAAATCCCAGCTCAAGACCATATTCAGCAACCCCCCCAACTAGGATTTAACATCTGTCCTATCTCTACTTACTATATCAAAAAAAACCATCTAAATCTTAAACCCTGCTCTAATTATGCGGACAATATTCCCACAAAATTCCTCAAAATCGCCAGATGATGTAGTCTACCCTATTAGCATCCTAATTAACAGGTCCATCTAAGAATAATATAACCCCTGTCTTTGGAAAAAAGCTATCATCCTACCCCTTCATAAAGACAGACTTTCCTCTGACATTTCCAACTTTCGACCCATAGCTCTACTTCCCCCATCTCCAACATAATAATGTCCAGAAACAACTTCTTCAGTACCTTCTAAGCAATAACATCCTCTCCCCAACCTAACATGGATTCCATCTCAGGCACAGTACTTCTTCAGCCCTAATCTTCTTCTTAGATATCATCAATAAAGCCCCGTGACTCAGGTCATATAGTATCTTCTCTCTTTCTGGATCTATCAAAAGCATTTGACACTATTTCTCATTCCATCCTCATAGCCCAAATCTCTTCCATAGGTTTATCCTCCCAGTCACTAAACTGGTTTAAAAGCTGTCTTTCAGATAGGCAACATGCCATTAAATGGCACAACTCTACTTCTCCCTACCGGCATACCACAAGGCTCAGTCTTAGGTCCTCTTTTGTTTAATATATTCAATAATAATCTGACCCAAGCTATTCCAAATGCATCGCTAGTTCAGTATGCAGATGACTCGACTATAGCCTGCTCTGCTCCCAGTGCTATCATCATCATCTTCATCATCTTCTTTCGGCTGTTCCTGTTAGGGGTTGCCACAGCAGATCTTCTGTTTCCATTTCTTCCTGTCCTCTGCATCATGCTCTTTCACAACAACCGCCTGCATGTCCTCTCTCACCACATCCATAAACCTTATCTTAGGCCTACCTCTTTTCATCTTACCTGGCAGCTCCATCCTTAGCATCCTTTTCCCAATATACCCAGCATCCCTCCTCAGCACATGTCCAAACCAATGCAATCTCACCTCTCTTGCTTTGTCTCCAAACTGTCCAACCTGGGCTGACCCTCTAATATACTGATTCCTAATCCTGTCCATCCTAGTCACACCAAGTGCAAATCTTAACATCTTTAACTCTGCCACATTCAGCTCTGACTCCTGCCTTTTCGTCAATGCCACCATCTCTAACCCATATAACATAGCTGGTCTCAATACCCTCTTGTAGACCTTCCCTTTCCCTCTTACTGGTACCCGTCTGTCACAAATCACACCTGACACTCTTCTCCACCCATTCCACCCTGCCTGTACTCTCTTCTTCATCTCTGTTCCACACTCACCATTACTCTGAACTGTTGATCCAAAGTACTTAAACTCATCCACATTTACCAGCTCTACTCCCTGCGTCCTCACCATTCCTCTACCCTCCCTCACATTTACACACATATATTCTGTTTTAGCCCTGCTGACCTTCATTCCTCTCCTCTCTAAAGCATATCTTCACCTCTCCAGGCTCTCCACAACCTGGTCCCTACTCTCACTACATATCACAATGTCATCTGCAAACATCATAGTCCACGGGGCCTCCTGTCTGATCTCATCTGTCAACCTGTCCATCACTACTGCAAATAAGAAAGGGCTCAGAGCTGATCCTTGATGTAATCCCACCTCCACCTTAAATGTATCTGTCACTCCCACCGCAGTCCTCATCAATGTCACACTACCCTCATACATATCCTGTACCACTCTTACATACTTCTCTGCCACTCTCGACTTCCTCATACAATACCACAACTCCTTTCTAGGCACCCTGTCATATGCTTTCTTTAAGTCCACAAAGATACAATGCAACTCCTTCTGACCTGTGTATTTCTCCAACAACACTCTCAGAGCAAATATTACATTTGTAGTGCTCTTTCCTGGCATGAAACCATACTGCTGATCACTAATCATCACCTCCCTTCTTAACCTAGCTTCCACTACTCTTTCCCATAACTTCAAGCTGCGACTGATCAGTTTTATCCCTCTGTAGTTACTGCAGCTCTGCACATCACCCTTATTCTTAAAGATAGGTACCAAAACACTTTTTCTCCACTCCTCAGGCATCCTCTGACTTTCCAAAATGTCATTAAACAATCTGGTTAAAAATTCCACTGCTATTTCACCTAAGCACCTCCATGCTTCCACTGGTATGTCATCTGGGCCAACAGCCTTTCCATTCTTCATCCTCTTCATAGCTGACCTTACTTCCTCCTTGCTAATCTGTTTCACTTTCTGATTCACTATCCCCACATCATCCAACCTTCTTTCTCTCTCATTTTCTTCATTCATCAGCCCTTCAAAGTACTCTTTCCATCTACTCAACACACTCTCCTCACTTATGAGTACATTTCCCTCACTATCCTTTATCACCCTTACCTGCTGCACATCTTTCCCAGCTCTGCCCCTCTGTTTAGCCATTCAGTACAGGTCCTTTTCTCCCTCTTTTGTTGTAGTATTATAGCATTGGGATAGTATGATAGCTCCCCATGCTATCATACTACAACAAAATACCCAAGCTGCCTTTCTTACTGTGGAATCCTGCCTCCATAAAAAACACCCTTCCCTAAATGCCAAAAAAACAAAAAACAAACTTATGTTGTTTATCCCCAAAAGAAACACATCCTTCAACAAATTAGACTTTAATATAGCTCATCAAATTCCACAATACTTGAAGCAGTATCTACTACTAAACTGTTAGATGTGATAGTTAACCTAAAATTCGACCTTCATATCCAGTCCAACATAAATAAAACTCATAAAAAGCTAAGATTATTATACAGGCATAAGAGATTTCTTTCCTTACCAACTAAAGAAGCATTAGTACTCTCATATTTACTACCTTCCTTTACCTACAGTGCACCTCTACTAATCAACTTGCATTCTGCTTCGAAAACAAGACTAGAATCCTGTTACAATAAAATTGCCTAATTTGCTACAAATAGCCAACACTCTTGCCATCATTGTACTGCATTAAGAAAACTTCAGTGGCTTGAATTCCCACACTACTTGCTAAGTCCCTCTGCTTACTACCACTCATAAACTAATTCACAAACCACAAGACTGCCCTGCCCTCAGCTCCTTGATCACCATCTACACCCCCCCCCCCCTTAGACCACTATGGTCAGAACAACAACACTTACTCCACATTCATAAACCTAACATAGCAGCAGGAAAGCTTCTATACTCCTGAACCATAGCTAAACTTTGGAATAACCTTCCCCCTTCTCTACGCAGTGAACACTCCCCTCCTAGTTTCAAAACCAGCCTACAAAAATACCTTTCCTCAAAGTGGATTTGTAATTGCTCTTCCAAACCTTCTACTCCTCACTATGCCATCACCTGATGTCTTTTCTCTGCAGAACAACTCTTGCATATATAGTAACCACACTCTTTATTTCACTCTTCTCTCTCCCTTCGTGTGTTTCACCTCAGCCTACCTACCCTCTCTAATAGTAATCCTTTGTAGTGAATATTCCCTTCAGCGAATCCCTGTTCATAAATATAACCCTCTGCAGACTATTTTTTTTTATGACACATTGTAACCCCTCTGTACTCAATTATACTTTATTGTGATAATTTACTAAAAATGACAAAGAAGTTTGAAACTTATGTTTAGTTTTTGCAACCAGTGAATTAAGTCTTGTCTTAGCTGTACATATGATACTTCAGGGGTTTGCTGATTGTTTGTTACTCTGTGTCTTGTATGTGTTAAGCTACTCTATACTTTTTGTATTCTATTGTTTTGTGATATTGGAACTTTCCTCCCTGGTCCTCCACTGAAAATGGGCTCATTCTGGCCCAGTGGACTTCCCCAGTAAAAAAACCATCAATAAATGAATAAATAAATAAATATGCAAATAAGCTAAGCACAGGTTATTAAGGGTCTATATTGAATAACCAAAATGACGAAAGAGCAAATGCACTTTCATTGACACATAAAACCCGAAACCAGAAAACAGTGAAGTTATGGAACAGCAATTTTTTTCCCAGGGGAAAAAAAATCGCGCTTCCAAAAAAAAAAAAAAAATTAGAATGACAAAATAAAGTGAGGGGCTTTGCCCCTTACACCCCTCGATGTGTGGGGGGTCTGTGCTCCCACACCCCCTACTTAATTATACCAACTCCGAGATCTCACCACAGTGGAGGAAACACCAAAGTCCCGAGAACAGCCCAGCAATTTTTTTCACTGGGAAAAAAATCTCTGTTAGCTTTGCTGTTTTCTGGTTTCGGGTTTTAAGTGTCAACAAAAGAGCATTCACTCTTTCGTCTTTTCGATTATTCAATATAGACCCGGTTATTAATGCTGAATAAGGAAAAGTAAAGTTTTTTTAAAAAACATGCCTACTTGTAGCAAAAACATAAAGTAACCAAAATTACCCATTAAGGACAGATGAAGTACTATGTGAAATCTGTAGCCTTCAAATTACTTTGTATGCATTAGGATATTGCAGCCAGACAAGGCTATGTGCAGCCATACTTGAAAGACCTATGGCAAGTGATGGACTATGCAGCTTTTACTGTTAATAGTTTAAAATAATAAAGGGGATTAACCTTTTTATATAGGTATATCTTCATGTGGACACAATGTTGGTTACTTTACAGAATAGAAAGGAGGAGATAGGAAAGACAGAACATGAGGAGACATAAGAAACAGGGAATCACAGAATGAAAACATCAAGCATATTGTACTAAAGGAGATGGGAGAGGAGCAGTACCATGTTCTTGGCTGGGGATAAACTCCCGCTATTTTTTCAAATAAAGAGTGGGTGGGAAATAGGTAAGAGGATGTAGGAGAAAGGATAAGGGAAGAAGGAGTGAAGAGGAGGGGTGCAGGGGTCCCCAATTCAAAGAGGCTAGGAATGTTTCCACTGCCTGATGGCATTGCAGAGGAGGACACCAACGTGGAAAGGGTAGGGGCCTGTGGTTGTATGGTGGCCAGCACAAACCATTACAGCAAATCTTGAACACACTGAATAGAGACTTTGACTGGCTGAATCCATTTGTCTATGACATGCTCTAGCACATTCTCAACCAAGTCCCAAAGCTCCCATTCAGTGAAGCTTGCTAGGCTGCTACATGCCAAGCTACCTGCATGACCAGTGTCACCATCATGTACTCCATGACTGTGCTGGGTGTCAGTGCTGTGCTGTGTTTTGCAAGGGAAATGGAGGAAGAAAGAGTACATGACCATTACCTACCTGCCCTATAGGATGTAGCCAAGGTTGAAGAAGATGAATGGCCACCATAGGAATGCCAGTGGCCCCAGCTTTTAGAGGAAAATATATCCAGAGTGACAGTAATGGCATGCAAATATCTGTCCAAAACACCATATTAGTTAGACTGGCTATTGATAGCCTATGGGAACATTGTCAGACAGCCTAAATATTATACTAATTTTCTGCCATGGCAGTGGCAGCACTCTTCTCTGACTGGATGATCACCATGCAGATCTACTATGTAATGTTTATTGTGGCACCCACCTCAGGTGAAGACTGAGAGGCATGGTAGTGGCAAGCACTGGAATTGCCATTGTTCACTGCAGATGCTTGGGCAGGGGTTGGAGGTGCACTCTAAAGCAGTCTGCCAAGCATGGCCTATTGTTCCATGGACTCTGGAGAGGTGCATGCAGGACCACAGACAACTAAGCTATGTCACAGGATGTGGGTGGTAGTGTACCCTCTCACAACTATCCATTAAAGTTGCCCTGACTCTCAGTATCCAAAGCAGCACTTATGGAGGGCCCCATAACATTAGCATGTGTGTAAGAAGACAGGTAAGCAACCGGGCATAACATTACTAATATGTGACAATCCTACCACCCTGTGATACAACAATGTTACTCGTAATAGCTACACAAAGAATTAAAACAAAGGTACACAGCATGACACTCTTTCAAGTCTGCATCTTAGATGCTTTTTTTTTGGTTGATGAGAAAGGGTGGTGTTAAGTTTCCCTAAGCTTACAGCACAGGCATGCTCCAAAACTGTGTTGCTAACAAAAAGTAATACCAAACTGCTGCCTCTCCAAAAAAAAATTGGAATAGTGTATCTGCCTCATCTCCCAAATCCAGGACTTCAGCAGACATCAGGGTATTTTCTGTCTCCTCAGGGTAGAACAACAGGAAGACCAATCCATGGCCAGTCCAGTAGCATGGGTTTTCTGCCAGGCATGTATAAGCATGCCACTGACCCAGAGAATGACCTACTAGACTACCCTGTTGTGGGTTCTGACAGTATTCATATCTTCTTTATAGCTTTTACTACACATAATCATAGAAGGAATGCCAGGTTTTTGTGATATAAAAAAATGAGACCACAATAAATCACTTCTAAACGTTTCCCACCTTTAATGTGACCTATAACCTGTACAATTCAATTGAAAAACAAAAAAATCTGTTAGGGGAAAATATAAAAAATAAAAAACGTACAATAAGCTTGTTGCATAAGTGTGCACACCATTAAACTAATACTTTGTTGAAGCACCTTTTGACTTAATTACAGCATTCAGTCTTCTTGGGTAGGAGTCTATCAGCATGGCACATCTTGACTTGACAATATTTGCCCACTCTTCTGTGCAAAAGTGTTCCAAATCTGTCAGGATGTGAGGTCATCTCTTGTGCATAGCCCTCTTCAGGTCATACCACAGATTTTCTATTGCATTTAGGTCAGAGCTCTGGCTGGGCCATTCTAAAACTTCAATTTTCGTCTGGTGAATCCATTCTTTTGTTGAATTTGTTGTATGCTTGAGGTCATTGTTGTGTTGAAAGGTGAAATTCCTCTTCATCTTCAGCTTTCTAGCAGATGCCTGAAGGTTTTGGGTGAAAAGTGACTGGTATTTGGAACTGTTCATAATTTCCTCCACCTTAACTAAAGCCCCAGTTCCAGATGAAGAAAAGCAACCCCAAAGCATGATACTGCCACCACCATGCTTCACTGTGGGGATAGTGTTCTTTTGGCAATGCAAATTGTTGTTTTTGCGACAAATGTACCTTTTGGAATTGTGGCCAAAAAGTTCAACTTTGGTCTCATCAGACCATAACACATTTTCCCACATGCTTTTGGGAAACTTGATGCATTGTTTTGCAAATTTTAGCCGGGGCCAGATGTATTATCTGTGTAAGAAAAGGCTTCCGTCTTGCAACCCTACCCCATAGCCCAGATATATGGAGAATATGGGAGATTGTTGTCACATGTAGTCCACAACTAGTACTTGCCAGAAATTCCTGCAGCTCCTTCAGTGTTGCTGTAGGTCTCTTGGAAGCCTCCCTTACCAGTTTTCACCTTGTCTTTTCATCAATTTTGAAGGGACGTCCAGTTCTCTGCAAAGTCACTGTTGTGCAATATTTTCGCCACTTTTTGATGACTGTCTTCACTGTGTTCCATGGTATATCCAATGCTGTGGAAATTTTTTTGTACCCTTCTCCTGACTGACACCTTTCAACAATGAGATCCCTTTGATGCTTTATAAGCTGTCTGTGAACCATGGCTTTTGCTGTAGCAGGCAACTGAGTAAATGTCAGGGAAAATCCTTCTACGACAGCTGAACTTTATTTGGGGTTAATCAGAGTCTTTTTAATTGATGGCAGGTGTGTACCCAAGAAGACTGAATGCTGTAATTAAATCAAAAGGTGCTTCAAGAAAGTATTATTTTAAGGGTCTGCACACTTATGCAATGAGCTTATTGTACACTTTTTATTTTTTATATTTTTCCCTTAGCAGGATTGTTTTTCAATTGAATTGCACATGTTATAGGTCACATTAAAGGTGGGAAAAGTGTTGAACTGATTTATTGTGGTCTCATTTTTTAATATCACAAAACCTTGGCATTTTAACAGGGGTGTGCACACTTTTTATATCCACTGTATATGGCGATCGATGAAAAAATAAGGAGAGCAGATGAATATTTTCAATTAAGGATAGAATGGGGAGGAACATAGAAAGAAATTAAAAAGTTGGACAAGGAAGTGTCAGATGTTTTTAGAGCTGATGATTCTGTAGATTAGATATTAATACTTTTATTTACTACTTTGCCCTACAATGAGTTTATGTGGTACTTCACAGTATCACCTGAAAGCTTAATAATACTGGGAAACTTCTCAGTGCCAACAATTAAAGAAAAAAACAGTCTGTTGAGTTAAAGTTGCTAAAACATGACAAAATTACACCATAAGCAAAGAAATAGCAACTAACATGGCTTGGGAAATTAAGGAAAAACAAATAAACCAAAGCTTAAATAAGCACAAAGTTTAATAAGGCAAGGTGAGCACTTTTACAGTGCAACAACTGTTTCATCAGACCAAAATCCAAAACATGCACATCACAATTTAAATCTAAATAAAGCAATAGACAAATGTGAGAACAAAGTATCATAATTGGAAACAATTGGGTTAAAAACCTATTGATCACAGTATGTTTTCAGATAATAAGATTGAACTTGTGTGCACTCTCTTAGATTTAGTACTGGAAAGTAATGTATTTGGTTTTGAAAATAATTTTTACTTACAGAAGGTAGACATAGCTATTGGCACAGCATGTGCCAACAGCTACGCCAACCTAGTTTTAGCACATTGGAAGTCCAGTCAAGTTGTGTGTGATAATGTTTTTAGTTCACATATTGTTTACTATAAATGTTTTGTAGATTACATTTTTTTTGCTTTATGATGCTACAAAGGAGAAGCTTGATGAATTTGTAGAGTATTTATGGCATACTACAGATGTTCTTATATTTACAGTTAAACATTCATGCTAGTCTATTGATTTTCTTGATATCACTGTCAGTATAGATGTTTTAGGTGCATTTAGAACTGGACTTTTTAAGAAGTCCTGTAAGAAGAATTCTCTGTTACGTAAGAACAATATGCACCCCTGACGTGTCTAGGAATGTACTTAGGGACAATTCCTTAGAATTATGTGGCTTCACAATGATGACTGCACTCTTGAACATGCTTTTAGTGAACTTAAGGAACATTTCTTGGCTAGAGGCTATTCATTGCATGATATTCAAGCCTGCATGTCTGAAGTTCTTAAAGAATGATCAGATAAAGCTAGGCCTTATTTTTCTGATGTACTACCATCTAACTACACAGACCAGACTAGGTCAACAATGGACAAGGAATTTAGATGTACATTCTATTTTTCGAGGGATATTAATTTGGTGTGTGATATTGTTAGGAAGATCTGGATGATTTTGTCTAGCTATCCTGAACTGAGACATATTGTTGGCTTGACCTCTAAGTTTTGCTTTCATAATAACCTCTCTCTTAAAAGACAACTATGCTTATAAGAAATGTGATATGAGAAGTGATTATCTCGATACACAACATAGAGGTACCTTCCCATGTAGAAGCTGCAAAGCTTGTCCTTACATTTATTCTGGTTACTGTTTTAGGCACCCTGTTTTATGTCATTCTATTGAATGTGCTTTCTAGGCAGACTGTAACATGAAAGATGTGATTTATTATGCTTTTTGTGAAATTTGTTATGCTTTTTATATAGGAAAAACAAATAGGCAATTTAAAGAGAGGATTCTTTAACATCTTACCAATATCAGGAATTGCAGGGATAGTAATGCTTTAGCTCTGCATGTTAAAAAAATAAGGTGATGAACCATAAGTTTAAATTCTTCATGCTGGAAAGTATTGACACTGGTATCAGGGGAGGAGACACAAGAATAAGATGGAGGTGAAGGAACAGCAATGGGTTTTAGAGCTATGTTCTTATAAAACACCAGGTTTGAATGGAGTGGTCTGTCTAAAACCAGTCCTTAAGACACATCCACTCCCTCACTAGGCTTTTTGTCTAGTGATGGTTTTGGGTATGATGATCTCTTTGACTTAGTTCCCATAACTTGTTATTGATGATACGCTGTTAGCTGTAAGTTTGTTGTATTGGATGTATATAGCTTTGCATAGATATGTTTTTACAATTGGCATTTGCTTTAATTTGCTTAGGGGTTAATCGGAGCTTCTTAGAAAGTTTTTGACATGTTGGAGTTTTGATTTACTGTGTTTTCATATATATACATCTATATACATACATATATATATATATATATATATATATATATATATATATATATATATATATATGTATTACATGTTCATTTTCATCTTTTTTTCTCATTATTAGTATTGAGTGTAGCTGATTGTGAGATACCTAAATATTTTTAGTGAGCATTTTACTTTACTTGCCATTTGAGCTAAACGCATGTTCTGATAGGTTGCATACACATGATGTAGAGATTAGAAGCATGGAGAATACCTTGTGTTTTCTAGTTACTGTATTGTAGATGTTTTTATTAGTGTTTTGAGTTTACTTTGCTGAATGCTGTGTAATGATAGTCTAGCCTTTTATACATTGAGATTTTGTGAATATAACGCTTACAAGTACATGATGTAGAAAGTGGTTTAGAGTTTGTTATTTTGCTAAATACAGTGGAATGATGGTCTAGCTTGTTTTATACATTGGGCCCATATGAATATAATGTAGTGTCGGTAGATAAACATAGGGTTTTCTAGTTTTAACAAAGAGCTTGACTGAATTCCCTTTTTTATTTGTTCATTTTTCATGTATGTATTTTTTATGTCTGTTAGAGCAATGTCTTCTAGTAATAGAGCCTTACATGCACTGTTTTTGCTTAGTACTTTACATGCATTTATGACTAATGAATAGGGATACAATCAGCAGTTTTTTTAACCTAATTGTTTCCAACTATGGACTTTATCCCCACATTTGTCTGTTGGTTTGTTTATATTTAAATTCTGATTTGTGTGTTTTAGACCTTGTTTTGTAAAACTTTGTGCACTATATTATTTAAGTTTTGGTTCATTTGTTTTTCATTAGTTTCCCGAGCCATGTTAGTTGTTATTCCTTTGCTTATAGGATCAACTTTTCAGTGCCACCTGGTGTGTGTCAGTGATGTAAATATTTATACTTGTTCTAAATAAGTATGATATTTATGCATATTTTCATATTTTATATACATTTCTCAAGCAGTATCCCATAGCATTGTGGAACAGCATTTCACAGGAATGTGTGCTGGCAAAAATGCAGTGGTCAGTGAAAGAAAACTTGACTTCTTTTTATGACAAATTATGAATATGTGCATATTAATAATTTAAACAATAGAGAGACTATGTATGGTACTTTATTAAATGAAAGTTTGCATAATGCTGAAAAATACTTTTACTGATAAGTGCTATCTGCCTGCTATCAGGTTGCAATTACTTTTACTTATTTGAAATAAAATAAAATTTGCACTTATACATAAAGAGAATATTTTTGTAAACTCTGTTATGCATTATCCACCTGGATGCATTGTGGAGGAGTATTGCATATGCCCAGTTACCACAAAATCAAGGAATGGGTGCTCAGCCGCAGAAAAAAAATGTTCACTATTTTTCAGATATATTATGAATATATGCCATTTGTTAAAATTATATTAATAATGTGAGTGAGCAATCCATTAGCCAAACAATGTAAACTAATCACAGAGCATCTTCTAGCTGGCACATCATAGGAGGAAGAATAATAGAAAAGGATAACAACAACATGAATCTGGGATGGCAGTGTGTGCATTTAGGTAAGAATCCTCCTAATAATGCCTGTATATTAGAATAATACATCAGCTATAGTTAAAAGTAATATATTAGCAGCTGATACTTTTAAAGCTTCAATCTATGATAGTGCTATTGCAACTGTATACTTAAAACACAGCAATCATTAAAACAAATGAGTCATGGTCTTTAAGTAACATATCAAGAACTACACTTTGACAGAATTCCAGCTTCACGGTGATAATTTTACAGTGCACAAAATGTCTTTTTTTGGAAAGAATTTATCTGTTGTCACACTCTATTCAAAATGCATTGCCAAACAATAGCTGATCTGACCGTTTATTCTACGTCTCAAATAGTAATGTATTCCCTGCTGTTGTACTTTAATTCACATCTAACAAATGTAGAACAGAAATGAGAAACAGTTAAAAAGTTTGCTGTTTTATATACTAGATAAGTTCAAATTACTTTGTGAAAATTCATTATCCTGCAAAGCAACTAAAGGGATCATCAAATGTCTTCAGAAAACAGGGACCTTGTTGTAACATATCCAGTAATGCAGTGTGTGGGAACCACAAGAAAAAAAAAATCTGTCCCATGGTCAGTAAAAGTAAATCCTTGAAAGCTGCAGTCTGGTTTAGAACTGCACAGAGCCAAAACCTAAAGTGAAATGCCCCAAGCTAGATGTCCTAACAGACTTTGTGTGATGCATGTCTTAAGTTAAGAAAACAATGCAAATAGCAAATGTACATTCTACACGTAGGCATATAGTACAGTTTCACGTGACAATGTGTGCAAACTTGTAATCTTTTCTAGGATATAAAACGCCTCCTGTTGTTGATACATCTTTTAATTCAACAGGAAAAAATATCCAACAAATTTTAAATTGTGCCTACAACTTTCCAGCACTGCATTCACTGGATAAATCTGTTGTGAGGTTACAGCCAGAAATGTTATCACCCATCACTGTGGTGTGTACATGGCACCTAAAAGCTAATTACACATTCCACCTTAAAAATAAAAAATTACACCTGCCTACAAAACAATGTAAGCCAAGGAATGGCCATTCAAAACAACATTAGCAAGTGTCTTCTGCAACGCATCTTATGGAAAACGAGGAGCATTGTCCCAATGTTTGTGTCACACTCCACCTTTCAAAAGTTTCATGAAAGCTTTAGTCAGTAAAGATTGCAGCTGTGAACCAAAGTGCTCTAGCACTGAGCAGCCATACACTTTATTACCTGACCTTACTGAAAGGACCATTACCCATGTTATGAGCCCCCCCATCATTCACAGGAGCACATATTACAACCTGAAAGAAGTTTATATATTGACACCAATAAAAGCAAGTGCTTTTGGTTGCACTAATATACAGGGCTGAAAACAAACAGGCATCTACTATATCCCACTTAATGGCATAAAAAAGAAAATAGTGTAATACAATGATTTGTGTGAAAGTAACTATGTTAGTGTAATACAATAATTTGTGTGAAAGTAACTATGTTAGTGTAATACAATGATTTGTGTGAAAGTAACTATGTTAGTGTAATACAATGATTTGTGTGAAAGTAACTATGTTAATGTAATACAATGATTTGTGTGAAAGTAACTATGTTAGTGTAATACAATGATTTGTGTGAAAGTAACTATGTTAGTGTAATACAATGATTTGTGTGAAAGTAACTATGTTAGTGTAATACAATGATTTGTGTGAAAGTAACTATGTTAGTGTAATACAATGATTTGTGTAAAAGTAACTATGTTAGTGTGATACAATGATTTGTGTAAAAGTAACTATGTTAGTGTAATACAATGATTTGTGTGAAAGTAACTATGTTAGTGTAATACAATGATTTGTGTGAAAGTAACTATGTTAGTGTAATACAATGATTTGTGTGAAAGTAACTATGTTAGTGTAATACAATGATTTGTGTGAAAGTAACTATGTTAGTGTAATACAATGATTTGTGTGAAAGTAACTATGTTAGTGTAATACAATGATTTGTGCAAAAGTAACTATGTTAGTGTAATACAATGATTTGTGCGAAAGTAACTATGTTAGTGTAATACAATGATTTGTGTGAAAGTAACTATGTTAGTGTAATACAATGATTTGTGTGAAAGTAACTATGTTAGTGTAATACAATGATTTGTGTGAAAGTAACTATGTTAGTGTAATACAATGATTTGTGTGAAAGTAACTATGTTAGTGTAATACAATGATTTGTGTGAAAGTAACTATGTTAGTGTAATACAATGATTTGTGTGAAAGTAACTATGTTAGGGTAATACAATGATTTGTGTGAAAGTAACTATGTTAGTGTAATACAATGATTTGTGTGAAAGTAACTATGTTAGTGTAATACAATGATTTGTGTGAAAGTAACTATGTTAGTGTAATACAATGATTTGTGTGAAAGTAACTATGTTAGTGTAATACAATGATTTGTGTGAAAGTAACTATGTTAGTGTAATACAATGATTTGTGTGAAAGTAACTATGTTAGTGTAATACAATGATTTGTGTGAAACAATGATTTGTGTGAAAGTAACTATGTTAGGGTAATACAATGATTTGTGTGAAAGTAACTATGTTAGTGTAATACAATGATTTGTGTGAAAGTAACTATGTTAGTGTAATACAATGATTTGTGTGAAAGTAACTATGTTAGTGTAATACAATGATTTGTGTGAAAGTAACTATGTTAGTGTAATACAATGATTTGTGTGAAAGTAACTATGTTAGTGTAATACAATGATTTGTGTGAAAGTAACTATGTTAGTGTAATACAATGATTTGTGTGAAAGTAACTATGTTAGTGTAATACAATGATTTGTGTGAAAGTAACTATGTTAGTGTAATACAATGATTTGTGTGAAAGTAACTATGTTAGTGTAATACAATGATTTGTGTGAAAGTAACTATGTTAGTGTAATACAATGATTTGTGTGAAAGTAACTATGTTAGTGTAATACAATGATTTGTGTGAAAGTAACTATGTTAGTGTAATACAATGATTTGTGTGAAAGTAACTATGTTAGTGTAATACAATGATTTGTGTGAAAGTAACTATGTTAGTGTAATACAATGATTTATTGAAACAGCAACTTTCACACCTTTACAAACTCAGTTTTTATTAACTACAAAAGGGAGTACTGCACAATGCAAACTCTGCAAGCGTACATCTCAACAGACCTTGATTTTGTCTCAGTATTGCTCTGCCCTCCTAAAATCAGTGATGAGCAACATGTGGTGGATTATAATAACAACATAATGACATTCCTTACAGTTACATACATATTTCACTTCAGTAAAAGCATGTTCTTTTTATTGCCACCTTTCCTCATAAGCGATTCTATCATTTAAAAAGTGTCCCTGATGTGTTTTTGCTGACACACAATTTTTGGCTCTGTCCCAAATTTTGATGCTTAGAGTGACTAACAGGGCAAATTATAACAGTGTAAGATACTAGTCTTCTAGACTGCTAGAGCATTTCTTTAGTGAATCTATCACACAAGCACTATAGCTATGCCTGTGTGTATAGATGCAGGAAGCCTTTGTTTACATTTTTGTGAATGTTTATGAGGTCTCTGACCACTTATATAACTTCTGGCCACAATAACTCAACAAGAGAAGGGATTGGCTACTAGTCTGTATAACTTTTTACACACTGCACTGTTTTCATATTTGTTACTTAGTCCATTAAGAGTTAAATTTGAATATTACAATTAATCTTAGAAAGAAAAAACATCAAGGGAGTTATATGAGTTAATTTCAGTCCTAAAAGATATCATTTGATTTTCTAGATCATTCACATAGCAACATTTGGAGTGTTTTTAAACACGTTTTTTTACTTGATTGTTTTCCTTATGAATAATTCTGCAGCAGATACTTCAGTCAATAGCACACCATTTAGTAGAGAATGTTTGCTAAAGTTTATCTAAGTTGGTATTGGATGACATTACAGGTATGATGTGGGCACAAGACATCATCTTGAATGCTGTGAACCAATGCTAATTCACAAGGTAGGATGTTCAAAGGCAAAAACAACTAATACTAAATATTAAGTCTATTAAAATGTAATATAATCACTTGTTAACAAGCACCATGGTTGCTGAGGTAGGTTTTAGTTGAAAAAAAAAACAGTATTTGTTAGAAGAATGTCAAATATTCTCTAATTCTCAGAAACAGGCTATAGTACTACTGGCTAGGAGTGAGATTTTGTAAGGTGAGGAACAATACAATCATCATATTGCCTAAGGCTGGTGGATGTAAAGAATTACAGCATGAATAGTCTTTACAAAATGCGAAATAATAATTCAATATAAAGCCACACACACACACACACACACACACACACACACACACACACACACACACACATTACTACTTATTCTTCCCCCATGTTAGTGTTAGTGACACAATTTTGTTTCATCAACTAACACTAACATTAAAGAAATTTACTTGAGTGAACAAACCAAATTAAACTAGCTGCTGCATTCACAATACCAACCAGTGGCATCACTTTTTTACTGCTGGGGCATATACTAACATGAGAAAACAAACTTGTTTGAATGGCAAGAACTCTGTCACATTTCTCACATCTAGCAACAGTAAAATGTTTTATTTTAGAGTTGCACTAATACTGGAAATACTACTTTCTGTTAGAAAATAAATAATTAAATAACAACCACTGAAAACTAATCAAATATTTAGAAGTGGCACTATGCACGAAAATAACTTATTTTCAAGGCAATTATAATTAAATCTTGACATTTTGTGAAAATCTGGACAGTGAGTTACTGAGCTTTCTATTCTATAAATGATAAATCTAGTCATGGACTGGTAGTTTTTTTTTTTCTTTTACCTGTTGGAGGAGGAAGTTGAGCCATTGCTGCAGAGATAAATTTTCTCATCCTCTGTACCTCTGTCCTTCCTGATTCCTAGCTACTCTAGGTTCGCACTCCAGATTCCTGGGAGTGGGAGACTAGAAATGCACTGGCACTGTGAAAGATAATAGTCAGTAAATAGAAGAAAGTTAAGAAATCCCTGATTCCAAAACCAAAAACACCAAAAATGCCAATGAAAAGTGAAGAAAGAATGATCTAGGCACCTCAAAGTTCACACTCCTTTATTGTAACACTAGAAATTGAATGCTTTCATCTCTGCTAGTGGAGACTTTATCAGAATCCCTAATTCGATGTCAATAAGTTCAATGAATCAACATAAGAATGTAATATGTAGACTAAGCTGAGGTAAACACTCAGCTGAATTCTGGCTGGCTGGCACTCTGCCTCACAAACTGACATTATTGTGCATGTCCCGCTTATGATGATGTCAGCAACAACTACAGAAGGGGGGAATTTGAAAAAAAAATGAGAAATTAAGGAATGAAGGGGGCCACTCAGGAATTTGTGTCACCCTATTGTTTTGACCTCAAAACTGGTAAATACCAGAAAATTATGTATGGTTCAGAGGTATGTCTAGAAGATAGGTAATGATATGATCTTATTTGTTTTGTATTACTATCGTAATAGCATAGATATGGCAAGAAATAACTACATATATGAAATGTTATCCAAATGCTAAATTGTTTCATATGGATAGTTGGGGAATGTCTCTGAATACACCAAATTCATTTAGACACAGCTGACTAAATATTTTTCCAATAAAAATAATACATCTCACAATTTTGTAGCTTGACCTTTTACAATTAGTTCTCATTGAAATAATGATACTTTTTCTTTGGCATACAAGTGTGCCTAAATGTATAAATTATGTGAAATTTGCTGCAGATTCACATTTCTAAAATATAGTAATGATATTTCTAGCAATTGCAAGTAAGGTCCATAATATAGGATATTGGCCCTTTTTAATACATAAAGGCACTGGAACATTAGCCACTAACAATGACTCAGAAATTGTACAATTGTCAGACCACAAAGCTTTTAAAAAGGTTTGAAATTCATTCCAGTGTTTCTTTTTTTTTCCACAGTTGAGAAATGTACAGTATCAATTAGTCATTAGAAGCTTTGTTACATCTCTAATGTGTTATTTCTCTGGGAATATAAATATCTGACATCTTATACGGAGTAAAAAAACTATATTTAAAATTTCAAGGTAAAAATTCTCCAGAAAGCACAAGAAGTGGATCAAAGTTCAAAATTAAATTTTTGCAATTAGTATTATCAATATAGTTAATGTTATAAACATCAATTAATTCCAATATTTGTTATTTTTTATTTCTAAATTAATTAGGAAAATTGTTTACCTCACTTCATCATTATCAATACAAATATTACAAAAGTTTGTGATAATTCCTTTTACTATATTAGCAATTGTTTCTTTTTTCTAAGATTATCATACATTTATGAACCTGCAAATGACATATATGGCAAATTATATCAGTTTATGAATTTTCCAACAATAAAATGCTACACTAATTAAGAATTTCACCCCCCCCCCAAAAAAAAAGGAGTGTTTTAATTTTTTAATTCCAGAGTCAAGTTTGGCTTCTTACTTTCACAAATCACTTATGTAAATGCAGTAAGAAAGCAAAATAATCAACTTTTTAAGCCACTATTTCAATGAATAAAATTCCTAAAGGATTTTAAATTAGATTATTAAAATTGGAACCATTAAACCTATTAGAAAGATCATCAACATAATTTTTGTTATCCATAACATTCTGTTAGGTATGATATGCAGCAAGGTTATGACTGGTTTTATTTTACAGTTTTTCCACTGTGCTTCATAGGAGTTATCAGTCCTAAGTAGAAATAATGATGAAGTCAACCTGGATTGATGAAAGCGCTTAACCTTCTTAATAAAGTTGTGTGGAGCTCAAAGACCTGAGTGGTGCATTCTTTGGTTATTAGTTGACTTTTTTTTGCACCATTGCACCACATTTTGGTTTCTAAGTAGAAATGTTAATACAATTGATGACTGACAATGCACTAAGACATTTTGCGAATCACTACCTCCATTTCCAAAGTTTTATATGGTTTGCTAAGAATGTTCACAGTTTTGTAGGATGCTATAAGTAGTTAAGTATAAACTCATTTATATTATTAGCAATTTTCCTATCTGGGATTACTATCACTGCTTGAACGATACACATGACTTTAGGTAGCAATTCCATTTTAGTTCAAAGTAATATGTCTTCTATGGGAAAGAACAAAGTATTCCATTTATTGAGAAGAGTCGTCACTTCCTCAATAGCAGTAGACAATTAGTTATCAAAGATAAATTCATAAGTATTTTATGTGACTTTTACCATAATTATGATGAATAATCTTTATCATTACCATTTTTTATTGAACAATAGCATTTCTGTTTTACAGTTGTTTAATTCATCTTAGTTGTTTCTTTTAAAAATTAATCAAATTAAACATTTCAGTAGAATAATTATTTACATCTCCTGCATTATCAGAATATCATCAGCACAAAGCTGAATTTTAGATTCAAAAGATTTATTAAATTCAAAAATTTTCAATAATAATGTTATTTCTTATAAAATCTGCAAAGGGTTCAATAATGGGTAAATAATAATAGAAAAAGTCAACAGTCTTGTTTGCTGCCTCTTTTTAGTATCAAGAGCACGAGAGATAAATAAAAACCTTCTTAATAAAAGCTTATTATTTGATATACATATTTTTAACATTGTAACACATTGAAGAGGGAATCCATACATTCCTAAAAATTTAAATGAATATGACAAATTGATCAAATCAAGGTTTTGCCAAATCAAGACTAATTATGACTAATTTGAATTATTTACTTCAGCTACATCTGTGATTGTTATTTACCTTTTTATGTTGTATATTTTTGGCCAGAAGTAAAATTGGTTTGATAACCATGAACAAAAATTTTAAGGAATGTTTTACTGTATTAGTAATAATGGACATAATGATCTTATAATCAGTGTTCTAAAGTGAGATATGTTTATATATATATTTTTTTCACACTGAGCTAATCAAAGGAAGGACACTGAGGAAACTCGGAGCTATAATATATAACATTAAGTATCCTGTTTTTTGTTTATTTTGTTCTTTATTTCTTTGTTATTTATAGCACTTTGTGTACTGTGTATTTTTCTAGCTAGTTTCACTGTGTGTGAGGTATTAACTGGAAATTGTCCACTTTTATTAAGCATCTGTTGGGTTGTTTGTTTCTGACAACTTGTTGCAGTTAAACTCTTTTTTCTAGAGGCTCCTTTAGTTGTTTAAAACTTTCATTTAAAGGCTCACTGCTGCTTTTCAGCTGTGAGAAACATTTCTGCAGTTTGTTCTAAGTAGTGGGGATATTTGTAGCATTTCCATATTCAGGCTTGTATTTGGGCCTAGTGTTTGTGGAGGCTGTGTGTCTGAGCACATATTCAGGGACATCTTGGTTTAGTCAAAGCTATCAGGCATTTCAGTGAGAGAGAATTGTTTGAGGTCATTGGCTGACTGAGGTCACCTGGACTACAGCTTAGACTAAGCACCTCATTGGTTCTTTTGAGATTTCTTTCTTAAAAGCTGTCTCAGGTTTCAACCTTCTGTTACCTAAGAAGTTCAGATGTGGAACAAAAAAAATTATCTGCTTTTACTGTATTTGTGTCTCTTCCTACTTTATTTTGCTTTTGCGTCATCTTAAAAGTACTCAGTTGTATTTATTACTGCTTGGTGTAACTCATTCTAAGCCTTTTAGTTTAAGCACTTGGGCTTCAGACCAGTTGTTTTACATTAAGAAGATTTGTGGTCTGCACTGTAGTGGCAGAGCAGGTAGCTTACATCCTTCTAAGTTGGGAACTGCTGACTGAGGGCTCAGTGTCTGTTATTCTAAAAGTGTATTAATTCTGGTTTAAGCACTTGGACTTCAGGCCAGTTATTTTACATTAAGAGGGTTCGTGGTCTGCACTCTTGTGGGAGGAGAGGCTGGACTCTGCCCTTCTGAGCTGGGAATTTCTGGTTAAAGGCTTATAGTGCCTGCATATTTGAACTGCTTCTTACTGAAATTGGTACACCTTGTTTGCTGTAGCATAGACTAGATCCAGGCCTGCTGAATCTAGCTTTGTTTGTATAACTTGAGCACTAATCCAGGCATTCTTTAAAGTATTCAATTGTATGTATTACTGCTTGGTAGTAACTTGATTAAAGTGTAGCTATCATTGTAAGTCTTTTGGATTAAGCACTTAGGCATCAGACCAGTTGTTTTACATTAGGAAGGTTTGTTTCCTGCACTGTGGTGGCAGGACAGGTAGCTTACATCCTTCTAAGTTGGGAACTGCTGATTGAGGGCTCAGTGTCTGTTATTCTAAAAGTGTATTAGTTCTGGTTTAAGCACTTGGGCTTCAGGCCAGTTATTTTACATTAAGAAGGTTCGTGGTCTGCACTCTTGTGGGAGGAGAGGCTGGACTCTGCCCTTCTGAGCTGGGAATTTCTGGTTAAAGGCTTATAGTGCCTGCATATTTGAACTGTTTCTTACTGAAATTGGTATACCTTGTTTGCTGTAGCATAGACTAGATCCAGGCCTGCTGAATCTAGCTTTGTTTGTATGCTTGTTGTTTGTTTGCTTGTTATTTCCCTGAAACACTAATTCCACCTAAAATGCGGCTTTTCAGGGCTTCTGTGGATCCCTAGTGATATCTGCATTGCTTACTGTACTTATTTCCTTGTTTCACTTGAAAGAAAGTTACTGTTTGTTGTTTTTGCATTTAAGTTACCTGTAACACATTGCATTTAAGTTACCTGGCACTTGCTCACTAAAGCAATTATATAAGTCAGCACTAAAAAATTAAAAGCACTACACCCTCACAAACTCCCCTTGAGTACCTTGTTCCCCATTGTCCCTTTTTTCAATTATAAAGGAATTCCCAATACTATTTTAGCATGGCCAAAGGTCAGTTGTCAGTCTCCTTTCCGGTCCAGCTGGTGAATCTGGGAATCTTGAGGCAATGTTACAACTGTCTCATGTACACAGACAACCCTCTCCTCCTCCCAACAAATTCCAACACATGTGAGAGATGCAACCATATAGCCAAACTGGAGGCTAAGCTCCCTCAACTCAGTACTGGCATAACCAGTCAGGAGGAGAAGGAAACCACACTCACTACAATTCCAGTCTCACATAGACCTACCACGACAGCAAACCAAACACATAAACACACAAAAACATACTTGGAGGCTGTAAATAAAAATCTGCCTAAGCAGCAGAGACCTCCAAAGCAGACACCCAAGTAACCACTACCCCAAAACAAAACACGTGCAACATATAGCTCACAAAGCCAGTGTGCTGAACAGTCACAGCCCTTAAGGCTAAACAACACACCTGATACACTTGTAATAGGTGACTCTATCATCAGGCACACAGACGTCCCGCTCACCAGGCTAAACAAGGAGAAGGTCACGGTGAGCTGCCTGTCGGGCGCTAGGATCTGCCACATAACACAAGCACTCAGGTCACTCCAAGGCAAGTACAAATATGACTCAGTCATTGTCCATGCTGGTGTGAATGACCTGAGACTTACCTCCCTGGACTACATGAAAAGAGACATAGAGGAGCTCTCTGAGCATGTAGCCCAGGCCAGTATGACCCTGACCTTGAGTAGCATCTTACCCTCACCAAGAATGATGCCACAATATGAAGACAAGAAGATCAATTTCAACAATTGGCTTAAGTTTTGGTGTCATTCAAAGGGGATCCAATCCCTGTCAGCCTGGGATGACATGCTCGACAAGCCACAATGCTTCGCTAGGGACGGCTTGCACCTGTCACCCCTGGGCTTTCGGATATTGGCAAAGGCTCTTGCTACCCCCATAGTGCCTTTTTTAGGCAAGGCTCAAAAGACAAACCCACCTCCATAGGTATCACAAGGGATAAGAAACTAAGAGTAATGCTACTCAACGCCAGAAGTCTAAACCTCAAAATGCATGCACTCGAAACTCTCCATAGCATGGAGAACATCGATATCTGTGCAGTAATAGAAACCTGGTTCAAGGCTCCCAAGAGCACCCCAGCACTACTAGGTTATACCTCATACCATGCTTTTTGGCCCCAAAACTTGGACCGAACCACAAAAGGAGGGGGAGTATCAATATTCATCAAAGATACCCACACCTCCAGGTTGGTGGCACAGCACAAAGCATCAGAGACTATCCATGTGCAACTAACAGTGGGTAAAACTGCCTTCCAGTTTATAGCCTGCTACAGACCACCCTCCCAAACCCAGGAACCCCACTCGGCCTTCCTGAGAACACTGGAAAATATGAAGGTCTCTCCAAACACCATTATATTGGGTGACTTCAACTACCCAAACATAGAATGGGAGCATTACTCTAGCTCCAACACCCTAGCTCAAAGGTTCCTAGAATTTATAAACTCAAATGCTATGGAACAACTTGTTACCACTCCCACAAGAGGGGAAAACATACTGGACCTGATCATCACCAACATGGGGACTCTATGCTCCAGACCAGAAGTGTAACCCTCACTGGTAAGATCAGACCATAAACTAATCTCACTGGATATTCTCATCCCGACCCCACCCCCTGCCCAGAAAACCACAGTGAAAAACTTCTCTAAAGCAAATTTCACACTCCTCAAAACCGAGGTGGAATCCTTCAAAGCCCCCGGGCCTGTGGAAAATACGGCCCAGACTGCAGAATCCTTTATAAACGCATTCTATGAACACCTTCAGGAATGCATGGATCATGCAATCCCAAATAAAACCAAGACACAATCCTCCAAAGGCAGATGTCCTGTCTGGTGGACCCCAGCCATAAACAAACTATACAATAGAAAGGAGGAAGCTATTACATGATAGAGCAAAATCCCAAAAAGGGAAGGCATCTCTGATCAGTATTAGCAAAAAACTACAGGCACTCATAAAATCATCTAAGGCCAGCTTCGAGAGAAAAATTGCACAGGACACGAAGGATAATCACAAGGCTTTCTTTAGTTATGTTATGAACCTGGGTGGGAATTCCTAGATATGCTTAGAATTAGTCCAAAATGTCAAAAAAAACACCGAACCCACAGACATTGCCAACATCCTAGCTGACAGGTTCAGCGCAAACTCCCCCCCCACCAAAAGGGCAAATATCTATCCCAGCAGAGTTCTGCCCCCCTGACATCTCAGATGCTCAGGTAAGAGCCACCCTCTCCAAAGCAAAAAACACAGCATCAATGGGACCAGACGGTGTCCCGGGCTGCGTCCTACATGAACTCCAAGAAGAGCTAAACCCAAACATAAAACTACTGTTCAATCTCAGCCTTACTACAGGATATGTACCCAAAGAGTGGTGTACAGCAACAGTGGTCCTTCTCCACAAAGGTGGTGCCTCAACGGATCCTGGAAACTATCGAAACGATAAGCCTGACTAGCTTGGTCTGCAAAGCTATGGAAAGGATCATCATGGACCACATAAATAAAGATATTGGGGACCTATAGACACTGGATCCTACCCAGTTTGGCTTTGTTAAGGGCAGATCCTGCCTCTTAAACCTGGTCGATTTCTTTGAAACAGTCGCCAAGGCCATTGACGAGGGGAAGGTGGTCCACACAGCCTACCTGGACCTTCACAAAAGCCTTCAATACAATACCCCACTTGGGCATTATAGATGAGCTCACCAGCTTAAATATAAACCCCTATGTCACTAGATGGGTTGCAAACTGGCTCAAGGACAGAACCCACATGGTTAGAATTGCTGGAGCCATGTCAGACTCCAAACCAGTTACAAGTGGCATCCCACAAGGCTCAGTCCCGGGACCTCTCTTGTTCGGTATATATTTCTTGGAGGTACAGGCCAACACGGAAGGACTGTGGCTGACCAAGTTGGCAGATGACTGCAAACTGGGCAACATAATCGACTCTTCATCTGACACAAGCATCCTCCAAAAGGGCCTCATAGAAACAGACAACTGGTGCCAGAGCCATGGCCTCAAGCTAAACGCCAAAAAGTGTATAGTCATCCCCTTTGGAAAAAACAAAGTGCCCACAAATTACCACATAGGTGGTAATCCATTAAGTACAGAAGAAGTAATTAGGGACCTGGGGACCCAAGTTGATAACAATCTCTCATTTGACAACCACGTGGCCAAAGTGGTTAGAAAATCATTTTATATAGCCCACCTAATCATGAAGGGATTCACATCTAGATCAGGGGAGGTCATCGTGCCTCTTTACTCAATCCTCATCAGGCCCATAATTGAGTACAATGCCCCTTTTGGGATGTACCTTACCAGACACCTGCAGCAACTGGAAAGACCCCAAAAGTACCTCACCAAGAGGATCAAAGGGCTCAAACAGATGCCATATGCTGCCCGGTTAAAGAAACTCCAGCTCTACTCAGTGGCATACTGCCTTCTCAGAGGCGATCTGTGTCTGACATATAAAGCCATGTCCAACCCGGAATTAATGGACATGCTGCACCTCAGAAAATCCAAATCCCATCGAGCTATGCACTCGAGAGACTTGAACCTCAGCACTGAAATAAATAGGACATGTTGGAGGGACAGATTCATAACCCAGAGGCTCCCTTCACTCTGGACTAAAATCCCAGTCCAGGTTAGGCAGAGTCCCTCATTGACTCTCTTCAAGAGAAATCTTGATGAGTGGATGGGAGATCATAGGTTTACCCTGGGTATCACTTCTGTGTCACTGTTAGACAGAGGCACAGTATACTAACCTCGAAAAAGGGCATAGCAAAATTAATTTAAAATGGGTGGCGAAAGCCAAACACACTCTGGCTAGTCTTATAAATGCCCTAGGGCAGATAGCCTAATATGAACCTATGAGCCTATGAACCTATATGAAGTACATTTTTCAGGATCTTCCCCCTGTTTTAAATAGGATATATTAATCCATATTTACATGAGTGTGGAATGTCATTTTATTTTTGAACTAATAAGCATATATGTATAAATAAATGTAATTTATCTGTCAGTAGTTTATAAGTATCATAAATTAAAACCATCATGCCCTGGTGCTTTATTAATTTTAGTCTTTCACTTTCTCTTTAATTTCACAAAAAGAAACATCATTTATCAAAGCTATAGTTTGTAATTCAGATTGTTTTGAAAGTTTTAATTAAGAATGTCATGCAATATTTTTGATCTAAATCAATATGTTCAGTTTCAATTTTTATAATGATTGTTAAACATTTGTAGTATGTCATCTGCATCTGATGAAATTTCCCGTCTCCTCTTTTTACATGTCTTTAATAATATTTGAGTTATTAATTAATTTGATTTATTTGCTAGCATAAGCACATTTTAGGAAGATTGGCATATGGATTTAGCTTAATGATCTCTAATGACCAATCTTTTTTTATGAATTAACATTTTTAATATTCTTTTAGCTATCAATTTTTAATTTTTCATCTTTTTCTATCTACTTTTTGAACTTTATTTTTTCAGAATGTAACCTTTCCTGTAAAATTTTAATCACTTTATCACATGTTTTAGTTCTTCTTTTGCAATAATTTTTATTTATTTATTTTATTACTATATACTTTAAAATAATCCCATAAAATGGTACCAATAACTATGTTTTTTGCTGTTTAACTCCATATAGTTTTCTATTTATTTGGTTTGCAAAGTCTTGCTGTTTGTTAAATAACAGAAGTTCTAGAAGTTAAAGTAATTTTCTAATGGCTATTGTAATGTTAAAACATATGGCATAATGATCTGTCAAAGAGTATTGGAACAATCTGACATTATTTGAGTTATTTGCATGTGTGGAAAAATGAAAACTCTTATTAATTCACATTTGAGACCAACCACAAAAGAGTAGTGGAAAAGAACAAGGAGTCTTTTTCAGCAAACAAGATTATGCCTTATAAATTTAAAATTTCAATTCATTTTTAAGTTGTTTCACAGTAGACAAAATCTTATGTAAGTGTTGCTTTTATTTATTAGGCAGTTGACATTACCGAATAAAGTTAAACTGCCTTTTTGGATAATGTAATGTTAAAATATTTGACCACTTTTGCCCCAATTCCTGGAAACTGCTATGCATTAGCAATAATTTTACTGAATTCTAAAACAACTTGAGGTAGCATTTCTTTAGGATCTAAAAATATATATTCGACTTTTTAAATAACTGCAGACTTATTCCATAAAATAATTCTTCCTATTTCTTTCACTTTAAAAGACTTAGCAGGCAATACTTCATAATCTTTATTATTTAAACATTTTATATTTTATTAGAAGATGTGCTTTCTTTAAAATAATAACATTTGTCTTACTTATGTTTAAATAGTTACATAAATAACTACTTTTGTTTACACTATTTATGTCATTCACATTAAAAAATAAAAACCATAAATGTACTCATAGACTATTATAAAAAAAAGTGTTTTATGGATTTGATTGAAAATGTCAAGTAATACATCACAACACTATAAAATAAATGTGGTTACTAATCCAGTATGTTAAAGGGAAATATTGCTATATGCCATTGTGATTGACGCAAAGTCTATGTTAAAAGGATACCAATACAAAATAAAACTAATTAAAGAAGAAATAATGATAACTCTCCACTGTTCAATTGATACTACATTCCCAAGCTTATCTAGAAATCAAAACTGACTAATTCCCTGACCTTAATACAAAGCAACATGAATAAAACATTAAGAGACATAAAAGAAGGACTATACAATATATATATATATATATATATATATATATATATATATATATATATATATATATTTTCAAAAAGTTAAAAATAACATCATTCACCCAATTAAATATACAAGTTTATTAGGATTCTATGATATTAGAGCAGTAGTAAATTATTAAATACTACATAATAGGTTACTGTTAAGGGCAAAAAAAAAACAAACTAGAATAAACAAAAACTTGGCTACTACTGATAATAATGGTAACTATGTGAAACTGTTCAAGAAGAGTATTATAACTCTCTTTCTGTTAGTAACTGTTGCTTCTTAGGGTATGTTAATCAGGTAGCATCATAGTTGGTCACCCCTTCAAAACTGAAAAAAATGCATGTTCTCTCAGAACAATCACAATTATTTCAATACATCAAGTAAGGTATATATATATATATATATATATATATATATATATATATATATATATATATATATATATATATATATATATATATTGACTGACTGATTTATTGGCTACCACAGTTTTCCAATTGGACCTTTCTGCTTGTATTTTTAGGAGCATGCCAGTCAAATCCATAGGTGTACAAGAAGAAGATATCATTTTGTTAGCTTAAAAATGAAAAGAACTTCATTATGTGAGTTAGTTTGAAACCGTGCTTGAAAAACTATTTTTAAACTAGATGAAGAGAAGATTTACTTTAATGTTGTACTTTTTAAAACTTTTTGATTGTAGGAAGGCATTGTTTTCTTCTTTCTATAATTTCACTGGAATAGTCATTATCAAATATATTTCTTGAAGTTTAGGAGGTGGATTTGTCCGTGTTGATTTTGAAATCATACCTCTGTCAATTTTGGAAATAAGTTTATAATAGATCTTGGTGATGTCCCATTTTTCTGCAAGGATTGGACAAAGATTTATGTGCTCTCTCAATTCCATGTGAAAGAAACTTTGGGAGATTGAAAACTTCTGAGATCCACGTTGTGAGAAAATTAATCATGTTGTCACCTCCATGCCTTCAGGTACACCATAAATTCTTACATTGTTTATTCTTTCTCTGATTTAAAGTTCATTTAATTGCTCTAGTAACCATGTGTTCTGATTCTGTAAAAATCCTCCTTGTGATTTTTCTTATTTATTTATCCTTTCAAATTCATTTAGAGCTTATTCAATGTCTCTGATTTATGCATTCTGTCATTTAACTATATCTGTCAGGGCATTTATTTGTTCATTACACTGTTTATTTATGTAGTCCATTTTTTTAAGCTTTTTGTTTCTCAACGAGATTTACTGGATACTTAAGTCTGTAGCTTTTCCTTCATGTTATTTTCTGGATTGACCCATTTTGAAAGAAATATTGTTGCTTAGTTGAAATGAAAGGAAATATGTTTATTTAAAGAGAAAAACAAAATCCTGTTAATTATCCAGTGTATACTGAAGTTGAATTATATTTAAAAACTCCAGTGGAACTTTAGTTAGAAATAAATGCATGAATGTACTGAAGTTCTAAATAACACCTCCCAGATGCTACAACAGTCCACCAGCTTGTTCAAAATCCTTTACATCATTCTTTTTTAGAAATTAAAAGAAACATGAGATTGTTTTAGCATAGCATGGTAGCTAAAGTAACTGGATTTGAGATGACAGTGAATTTGCCAGCATACAATTTGATGTATTTTTATTGAATTATGAGAATTTGAAATTATTCAAATATACAGGATTGTTACAGCATTCACATCAATGATGTGGTAAAATGTTATAAAACAAGAAATGGTACATTGTGTTAAGATGAGGATTAGAAAGTTGTATGTTTCTGTGTTATTTAATGGTGAGAGAATGAAGTCTTGTTGTTAAAGCAATTTTTAAGTGTGATAAAATGTAATACTACACATCTTGTCTCTCCCTGTCAGGTTGTAGTGAAGTTTGCAATATGGTAATAGAGATAAAAAGCAGTGGAAGTGATATGTGTAATAATAGATGAAATGCAAGTTGCTACGTTATCCAAAGTGTGCATGAGCACTCAGCAGATACTGTTTTTGCATAGCACTCCCTAGTTAGAAAGACAATGATAATTTGTTGGCAGATATGTGCAGCGTATTGTGAAAGATTGAGACTATGTTGTGGTCTGGAACAATTTTGAGTGCATTATTCAAGCAATAATATGCATACATATGAGTTATTTGGGGTATCTAAGGATAAGGGTACTGCAAATGATAACAAGGGGTTAACATATACAAAGCTCTCAGATATTGAAGTGTCTTTTAGAGGGTTCCACAAAAAAACTTCTGAAGGTTAGAGGGGATACAAATCCTTATATGTTACTTTCTGTATTAGAGGAAGAAGATGGTGATAAAGAAAGTTGTAAGGCCGAGCAACAGGAAACATAAAATAGACTAAGAGGAAAAAAATACACCCTAAGAATTATTAGCTTATATGTTAATAGTTTAGTAGTCTCCTTAAGGAGTTGAAAAATTGTGAAATAGTAAAGATCTCTATAGCAAATACTTCATTTTTGCAAGAATGTCAGAGATGTGTCTACATCAGAAAAATAATGAATAAATAGTTATAAAAGCAGACAGCAGTACATTTTATTTATTTATACCTGCTAATCAGGGACAGCACTCACCTACACAGGCCTTTACAAAGGAGCACTATTTGGTTAGGTTCATAGGAGGTTACTTGGCTAAATGGGCCTAGGGCCTATACAAGCCTAGCCATGTAAAATGCATGTACCCTAATTGACCATAGTTAGATGGTCATTATTAACAGAGCAATTCTATGATCAGCACTGATTACTCCTGTCCATGAGAGACATAGGGGGTCAATTAACAGTCACCCATCCAATTGTCAAGGTTGTGCTTAAATAGGGTCATTGAGGAGCTCGACTTCATGTGAAGTAGGAGCTTATTCCAGAGAAGTGGCAATCTCTGGCAGATATATCTGTTTCTTTATGTTCTGTTAATGTCACTGGCTATGTTGAGGTTTCTGGTGTGAGTGACTCTAGTCCCATTTGATTTGTGGATGTGCAGCATTTCCATTAGGGCAGAGTCAGAGACTGCTCTGTAGGCCAGGCACAGGTCATATCTCAGCAGCCTGTATGATACAGCGTACAGTACAGTGACAGGGCTTTCAGTCTTTTCATGTAAGTCACATTTTGGAGGCCCTGGAATCTCTTGGTTAGAAACCTCTGTGGTCTCCAGTTGCTGCAGATATCTGGTGAGATACATACAGAAGGAAACATTTTACTCAAGTAGTGGTCTGATAAGGGTTAAGTACAGCGGAGTTATAACTTCCTTTATCTTGGACGTGATGCTCTTATTTATGAGATGCACAATGTAGAAGGCTTTCATTACCACTATGGGCACACAGTGAACAAAGTTTAGATTGCTATCAACCTGTGTTCCCAGATCCTGCACCACTGGGTTTGAACTTAGAGGAGTGCTAATTGGCAATTCTACTTCTTTGCCAATGGACAAAATGAGGCATGCTTTGCATTTAATTTTAGTCCATGAGTTTGGCATCAGTCATTTGTCTGAGTCAGCCTCTTCTGTAATATGTTTACATCATTAGGGGACTCAATGACGTCACCCAGTTTGCAGTCATCTGCAAGCTTGATAAGTCACAGGCCATCTACTTTATACTGGACCTCAAAGAAATAGATTCCAAACAGTAGAGGGTCCAGCACAGACCCTTGTGATAACACACTGGTAACTGCTCTACTGATAGAGGTTGACTCCCCAACTTTGACAGTGTACATTCTGTCAGTGAACCAGTTGGCTACCCATCTAGTTGTGTGGGTTAATCCCCAGCTGGGAGAGTCTCCCAATGATCCCTGAGTGGGGGATTGTGTTGAAAGCCTTGGCTAAATCAAGATAGTCAGTATGTACTGCTTTGCCCTCATCCAGGGCTTTGGTGACATTCTCAAAGATGTCCACCAGGTTTAATATGCAAAATCTATACTAGATGAAACTAAACTCAGCCGGGTCAAGTGTTTGATGGTCATCTATGCCCTTGTTGAAAAGGTCCATGATGATTCTTTCCATGGCCTTTCAGATAAGGTTGGTTAGGCTTATGGGTCAGTAGCTTCCTGGATCGTTTGATGGACTCCCATTTGTGCAAGGGGATTACTGTTGCTGTTCGCCACTGGGCCGGAACAAAGCCAGTGCTTAGGCTATGGTTAAAGAGAGTGCCAAGTGGTTCCACTAAGTCTTGTTTTAGATTGTTTAGTAAGCAACCTGGGATGTTATCTGGTCCCACAGAGGCCTTGTTTTTGGCCTTGGAAAGTGCTTATATGACCTGTTCTGTGGAGATGCTCAGTAGTGGACTGGTTTCAGGAATGCTTTGTAGTATGGCTGGTGGGGCTAGGAGGTGAAGTTATTGCCAACTGTGTCAGCTAGCAGGTTAGCAATTTCCTCAGGTTAAGTGTGCGTTGTACCATCCACTATAAGTTTGGACCACAACTGGGCATTCCATTTTAGGTTACAGGCATTACTAAAAAAATGCTTTATGATTGTCTTTAAATAGAGACGCTAATTTAGTCTCATAACTAGCCTTATAGGACTTTACTAGATATCTGATTTGCTTTTTAAGGATGTGAAGGGTATCCTTCTGTTGATTAAGTTCCTTATTATTTTTAGATATCAGTTTCTTTCTTTTGTTATATAACTTATTTACACGTACAGTCCACCAGGGTGGCTTGTTTATTTAGGAGGACCTGGTTTTAGTTCTATCAGGTACAGCTGAGTTAATACATTTGTTTAAGTCTATATATGGCCTTTATGTACTTCTCTGTATAGGAGTCATTGTTGATTGCGTTATCAGGGCCTTTGAAACTTTTTATACTATTGCTTTGTAGGCTATAGTTTGATTTACAGAAAATTTTCAGTTTTTTTGCTCCTGTGGGGGCATCAGGTCTGATCTTTATTCAGATAAGACTGATTTATGGTCTGACCTTAGCAGGGAGGACAACACACAAGGGGTAGGGCAGTGAACCCCCCCATGTTGGTAAGCACTAGGTCTAGGATATTTCAGCCCCCTGTGGGGGGTGAAGACCAACTGTTCCAGTGCAGCTGAATTAACAAAATCCAGGAGTGATTGTGTTGTGCTTGTATAAGTCACCCAATTGATGAAAGGATAGTAGAAATCTCCAGTGACCAAGGTGTTTGGTTGCATACTGAGTAACTCTAGCAAGTCCAGATTAGCAGTGTGCTTCTGCTGGTTCATGGTGGGGGACCTGAAGCTAGCAATGATGTGGTAGGGTATGTTATCGATGGTTATTTGGACATGGAGTAGCTGAAGAGTTGCACTGTTTTACCAGTCTCAAGGTGTATTTGGATTTAATGAAGATGGACACGCCACCACCTTTGGTTCTTCCATGCTTGTTTTGAGGTCTGAACATGTGAAATACATTGTAGTATTGCATGGTCAGGGTGCTCTCTGGGGCCTTGAACCAAGTCTCAGTGACTGCACAGATGTCAGCATCTTCCAAGCTGAGAAGTGCTTCAGGGTTGTGCAGTTTACTATTTAGGCTCCTAGCATTAGGCAGCATGACCCTGAGTTTGTCTCTAGTGGATTTCATTACATTGGAAGTTTTATTATTTTGACATTGCCTAAAGAAGGCATTATGGGGGAGGCAAGTGTCTTTGCCAGTTTTCACAAGCCTTGAGGAGACAGCTGAAGGCCATCTCTGGCAAAGCTGCATGGTCTATCAACCATGTCTTCCCAGGCTATCAGATACTGGTTCCTCCTGGAGTGATATGTGTGTTGTTATGTGTAGTGTTGGATTCTGTTCATGTACCATATGTGTAGGTTGTTTGCACTTGGGAGGTCTCTGGCCTTTTGACAAGCTCTAAGTGAGTACCTCTGCATATGTGGATTTATATGTCTTGACCTTGTCTTGTGTGAGTGGAGAGGTCCGTGTGCTGTCAGCCTCTTTGATGTCTTGTTTATTGTTATGTGAGAGGATTCATTCCAGTTTCATGGTACAGTTACACCTCTCACATACTGTATTTGTTTGTTTAAGAGCAAGTGGTTGTCAGTATACATGAGGACATTTCTATATACCTAGAGTTGCACACTAGGCAAATGAAGGGTGACAAGAGTCTGGACCAGCTTGCTAACAGCATATTGTCTTAATCCTATAAGCAAACTACTGTACTACCAGGGCATTGGTTCTTAGGCACAGATAATTGTTTTGTGCTGGTCGTTTTATAGGAAGGTATTTCCAATGTGACATGAATTCATACTAGGAGGGAGCTGCACTCAGTCACAAGCATGTGTGTGTGTGTGTGTGTGTGTGTGTGTGTGTGTGCGTGTGTGCGTGTGTGCGTGTGTGTGTGTGTGTGTGTGTGTGTGTGTGTGTGTGCGTGTGTGCGTGTGTGCGTGTATATGTGCGTTTGTGAGTGTGTGTGCATGTGCATGTGTGTGCGAGCGCACGAGTGTGTGTGTGTGTGTGTGTGTGTGTGTGTGTGTGTGTGTGTGTGTGTGTGTGTGTGTGTGTGTGTGTGTGTGTGTGTGTGTGTGTGTGTGTGTGTGTGTGTGTGTGCGCGCGCGAATGGGTGTATACATGTGCATGATTAGTACAATACGATTGTTTTCCATGCCTTCAGAGCAATGCTTAAGAAGACTAGTAAACAGAGAAAAACAGTGATTCTGTGGAGAAAATTATGCACAAAATAAAGTTCAATGAAGCAAAAACTGAGGTGCTACTCCAGACCCCTCTCTGTCTCTCTCATCCTGTTTCCATTTCTGATGGCTCTGTGGGCAGCATGCTGATGACCAAGTCTATTCAGAATGCACCTGAAAAGGTCTTCTAGCAGACATTAATGCTTTTGGTGGCCAGGACCATAATTTTGAAGTGATCAGCTGTAGATCCACAGACATTACTCTGGATGTGAATAACAAAGCTATCTGCCCGCCACGGGAAAGTAGGTTGATGTGTTGTGGACTGTTACTTGAGCCACTGTTGATAGACAAGCTTCTGCCTATGTCAGAGGCAGTGAAACCCCCACATGGGCTCACAGTGTAGTGCTAGACATTGTCACAGAGCTTGCTTGTGCAACAAAGGTATCCACCAGAAATGACCCAGTATGCCATGGTCTTCCTTTGTAACAGTAGACATAATTATCTCCCATATTACTTACTATCAAACTCCTTAAAGTTGTCTGATTTGGGTTATCTAGGAGCATCAAGGACTGCACCTGTATGATCATCTGTCAAGGTATCCAGTGGAAGAGTAAGTGTTAACCACTTGGTGTACAAAAGATACCATTTTGACATCTCATCCTCATGTATACTTCTGATGCTGGTGATTTTTAGACAGGGTATTGTACTTTATTGCGTCCATATGTGATTCTCTATGCAGCATCACCACAGTTGGATTGCCACCATATGACATTGAAAGACCTGAAACCTCTGATGATTATAATGATGGCAGGGATGAGATGACAATATCAGTGAGCACAAAATATGATGGGCACAACCTCTGTGTCTGTGTGCACTCAGAAGACATACTCTTTAAAAGGAGGACAGATTTCTGGGGACAGCAGCAGTCAGGGGAGTGTTGCACCCCAAATGGACATGTGTCAGGATCTGTCACTGGACCCCTTGGATGGGGGTACACAACGTGGGTGGATACTGGTGCTTCTGTGAGACATTACTAGCACCTTCTTGCTGAAGGTCATGTGTCAATGGCTACAAACCAGCATATGTACAGAGCCATCATGGGGGCAGGCTAGAGCAAACACAGCCTGCCCTGTATGTGTGATTCTTCCAACAGATGAAATGACATACTTGAATGTGCCATGTCTTCTAAAATTCACCTGCCATGCATCAGGTGCTATCCATTAAGCATTCCACCACTTCCACCAGGGATGTTGTCAAGCATGGCCATGTAAGACAGAGATCAGAGTCATGCAGCACAAGCCATTCCATGGCTACAGTTGTTGTGGATGTGACTATGGCTAAGAAAGTAAGTGGACAAGTTCTTAGCAGTCAAGGCAGTGGCACATCTGGTAAATGTCATTCACAACCATGTGTTAGGATGACATCTAACAAAAACTGTAGTACATCCATTGTAATTCCTGCTAGACCCTGCTATCTTTGGTGAGTTTGAGCATGAGATGTTCAACACTCTACCCTGAACCTATCCAGTAGATTGAGGCACTGTGCTGCAAGACTGTAGGCACACAAATACATGTTCACATCACTTCAGCCCCAGTGCTTCACACATAGACATTCAGTGACAGTGTCCCATTTCAAATCCTTTTATATCAATGCACAGGAAGCCCCTGCATACAAGTGTAGTCTTGCTTCTCAGTGTTATCACTGCTCTCACATTTCCTTGTGAGAGATATCTGCACAAGTGTGCCCTCTCCCACCTGTGCAAATGATGATGACTACCCTGCTCATTGTATATTTTTATTTTAGTTGGCTATGTCTGATACACAGTGTGGCCAGCCTATAAGAACAGCCTGCTGCTGGGTTTACATGCATCACTTTTACTATAGTGTGTCTGCTTTACTATGGGCCTAAGTTATGTGCAAGCTGCTTCCTCTTAACCGGTGCCACAGAATACTTTGCCAACCTACAAGTTGCATGTTCATTCTCTGCTGCCTTCTCCCCCACTGACTCCTCAGCTGGAATAACATACTCTGCCTGCTATGTATGATACTGTTTAACATTGCTCACAATGAAAATATGTTTGTATATATGCCAAGATAATACTGCAGGACAGCACTTGATGCATCCAGAAAGTGCAAGCATGCCTTGGGAGTCCAAATACATGACAATGACCCGTGTTTGTGATTTGGAGTAGTTGTATCCCTGGTCTGCTTTATTATGTAAATTTCTGGTATGTATCATCAGTGAGGGTTCCAGGAGATATCCATCACTGCAAATAAGATGCATCTGGGGGAAGTCATCTGTTGCAAATTGTCGGTACAGATCACAGATTTGTCATTTGTGGGATGTCTCATATGTGGAGGTCATGTTAAATGCATGGGCAGCCTGCAGACACATTATAAATAATACCCTTTGCATTACAGACCACCTGCTTGTTAATGGAGTAATAACCTTTGTGGTCCATGTACCACCTTTCAAGTTCCCCAGTCAGGCCTTTGTTTCAATGTGGATGCAGTGTTTGCCTCCAGTATCTTCAGGGTGTGGGCTACAATATAGAATTCCTATATAGGATTGGCTCACTTCTCTGTGGTTAGTGGAAACCATATATGCTCCCCCATACACTGAAGTACGGCATTGAGAAACTGATGGATTATTCTCTAAACTGATGCCAGAGCCATAGCCTCTGTGCCTGTGGACACTCCCAAAGGGCTGCAGAAGAGGCCAGCATATGTCTACAGTGCCTTATGTGAAGTCCTTAGCCACACAGTAGTGGTACACAATGCCAGTGCCATGTTGAGTGTAAAATGTTAAGCTCAGTCAGATGGTACAGCACCTCCAAGGACCATGAATTTCAACACTGCGACTTGACGTGGCAGTGCAAGCTTCTTCCAGATAACCTTTAACTAAAGCTGTGGCAACTTCTAACTGTTTTTTTTTCTGAGTTTGATAGACTGAACACAGAGATTTGGCTGTGTTCATTAACAACAGTGTTGAGTTCTAGTTTGCTTTATTCATATGTTTCTCAATGGCTTCAACATCTTAATTTGTCTCATTAGAACATGGCACTGATTCACTTAATATTGTTGCTTATTACCAACTGTTTGTATAAGCGTTAGCATTTACTGCAGCCATCACTGCTAATCATCATTCCTCACTAGTGGTATGTGTGTCTCTGAGTCACATGCAATCTAGGAGTAGCAGCTCACTGCACAAAATGGATTTCTACAAGGCGGTTACATTTTCTGGATCCCAGTCATTGTTATGGGGTCATATGTACTTCTTATAATGGTACTCTATTCTTCTACATGACATATAAAAACAGATAAAAAAGATAATAGAGATGAAGATTGAGGGGTTTGCAATGCATCCTGACAATTTATAAGAAGCTTAGAGAATAAGTTAAAGGGTCTGCCAGGAAAATTATGAAAATATTTTAAGAAAGGAAGCCCTACAAGAAAATTTATATGTAAAGCTTTTCATAGCTTGAGTGAACAAATCCTTTTTGCCACTGGAATTTAAGTTTGCATTGAGGGACATTGGAAATCCATTAGATTCGGGGAAGATAGCATGAGCCTTTAGATCATGAGTAGTTGCATTTGTTTTTAGATTTTTTGGGTAAGTGACTTTAGAAAGGGGATCTGAAAGATATTGGTTACAAGGAAGCATCACTATTAAAGTTAATTTTGAAAGGGCATTGCAATAGGGCACTGAATGACTGGAGAATACTCTTGTTAAGCTGTGATTATAAACTTGATACATCCCTGTGGTATGAGGGATTAAGCAAAAGAGCTGATAGATGACCCAGGTAAAAGTAGTTGCTCAGGTAGTAGAGGGACCTGACAGCTAATGCCAGCTTACTCCATGGTGCAAGTAGTATACAAGTTGGTTGGCAGGTTGCTCCTGCATAGGACCTCACATGGTCCACCAGACGGCAGCAGTTGTGGAGCTCACAAGACTGCCACAGAGAATAAACAAAGATTAGCACACACTCCCCAGCAGTACTACGATAATGCATTGCATCCTTGATCTCCTTATGCCCTCTAGATATGGGTCAAGTTCATCCTAGCGGTGGCTAAAGTAAGTCTGGTCGACCCAGTCAACAAGGCAAGTAACTGGTGACAGCTGATGCTAAGTTGTGGGGAGGGGGAAAATTAAAAAAAACTGTGATTGTTCAACTTCAAGAGAAGAAAATATCAGTACATAATGTATGGGTTCAACTGCAGATCATGGTATGAATAAGACATTGTGGTTGATAAAAGAGTACTTTTGAAGGGTGGAACAAAAAAGTATACTCTTTTATTTCTTTTAAGAAAGGTGGATTCTGAAACATCATCTGATAATATTTCCTGTGAAGCATTGTTAAATATTAAATATACATTATGGTTAACTTCAGACAAAAAAAATCTATGATTGGCTGCAGGAGCAATGTAGGAATTTGAGATCTGAACATATGATGAATGGACATATGTAGAATGACGTATTAATTTCCACAGAAGTGGGCTCATTGAATCCTAATTGTTTGAGTTATGTACATTAAGTATTATTTGGAATTGTAAAATGAAGGTAGCAGTTTTTGATTTAGAAACACTTCTACCACCTTTGTCATGGCCAGATTGTTTGCTGTTGAATAGTAAAACATGGGCTGAAGCTGGTGGATACTCTGATGCAAAATTTGAATGATTTGCTTTTAACAGACAAGGTGAAAAATAATGCAATGTATGGGGTGGATAGCTGTTTAAAAGATAGTTTAATAGGGAAAGCAATGAATTGTTAGGGACACACTGGGGATGCACTTGTGAATGATTAATGGACTAAAACATTAGATGAAATTGCAACAAGATTAAATTAAGGAAATATAACAGATTTTCATTTGAAAAAAAATAATGTCATTATTGAAATTATACATAACAGATATATAAAATGATTTGGCAGGGTTGTTTTGCCTCAAGGCATTGGAGGCACAGTCATCCAGTTAAAAGTCACTTTCTTTTTCAAGCACAGAAAAATGGAGGAAAATGTATGATTCACCTAGTAGTTTTTTTTCTATTTCTTTCAGTCTGTTTGAAGATAATACTACCTTGTGCCCCGGATGATTCTGAAAATCAGTAGATGTTAGGATCAGTATGGAAAACACACTTTAGGCTTGCTGTACAACCTTAGCAGAAAAATTAAAGAAGCAATTTGTCAGTGGCTATCCTACGTCTATGGCACCTACAAAAAAAGGTAGGGGATGTGCCCCAAAGTCCTACCTAAGTTTGCCCTAGTCAATATGAACACCACCTAAGGTCACCACTGAAAAGAGGCATAAAAAATAATTGACTAGAAAGCCATTTTTTGGATGTTCATCCCAATGATTAAAGCAATCCTGACATTTCATGATATCACATATGAAAAAGGAATTTTAGGCTCCATAATATCATGTTCTTTTGGACTATGTAAAGAAGCTTCTTTTGGACTGTGTAAAGAAGCAATGTAGGAATGCTCAGAATCACCGTGCGTGTGTGTGTGTGTGTGTGTGTGTGTGTGTGTGTGTGTGTGTGTGTGTGTGTGTGTGTGTGTGTTCATGTGTGCAAAGACTGTGTGAATATATTTTGGATGGGGGTGTAAACTGTCATACCTGCACAGTGTGTGTGTGTGTGTGTGTATGTGTATGTATGTAAAGACTGTGTGAATATATTTTGGATGGGGGTGTAAACTGTCATACCTGCACATAATACACCTAGATTAATGAGGAAATATTGCAACATTGGATCAGGGAGACCACTAAACACTAGGGATAACTCTAAATGCATAGGTCTGGGTACCAGTAGCCACCAAGTATAACTCTAACTATGTGGGTCAGGGGGAACACCAGTCACCAGGAATAACCATATACCATATACCATTGTGCCTTAACAGCACTTATAATGAACTTGGATTGGGAGAGGAAATGCTTTCAGGGAGACGACTTATAATCTGTGCCTTAATGGTCCTTAAAAGGGATCTATGCAGAAAAACACTAGACATCAGGAATTACTCTTCAACTCTGTACCTTAACAGTGCTTACATGTAATGTTGTTCAGAGAAATGCTAGCACTTACACGTAATGTTGTTCAGAGAAACACTAGACACCAGGAACTACTGTTGAGCAATGTGTCCTAAATGTTGTCCATGACGAAAAATACAAATGAGGGATTAGTCATAAGCTATATGCCTTAATGACACATATAATGTTAAAGAGGGAATGTTACTCCACCGGGATTACTCTGGAGATTTGTGTCTTAAAGTCACTTGCATATAATGTGGTTTGGGGGTGCACTAGACACCATGGATTAGTACTCAGCTACATGCTTAATGGCTCTTTCATATAACATGGGTCAAGGAGAACATTAGACGCCATTAATACTTTACTTAAAAAAAAACTTGGAGAGGGAAACCAGTAAATAACAGGGCTAGTATAAGTAGTGTGCTATAAAGGCACTAAAGGGGATTCCAACCTGGTACCACTAAGTAACAGCGATAGTATAAATAGTGTGCTTTAAAGGCACTAAAGGGGATTTCAACCTGGTACCACTAAGTAATGGCACTAATATATGTAGTGTGCTTTAAAGGCATTAAAGGGGATTCTAATCCTGTACACTCCCAATTCACACCTGATCTCCAATCATGGTAGTTAACAGTGCTATAGAGTTATGCAAATTAGCTGATAATGAGGTCTTCCCTTATTGCTGCAGATGTATCTTTGAATCACAAAATGCTGCATTGAAGAAATAGGCCTTTTTATTGTAGCCCTTACTGGGAGTGGTAGAGTTTTTTATGAATTTCCAGGATTAGTGTATATTCATTGGCACTTCTGAGTATTTGTTCCCAGATAAATGCATAACTACATAAAGTAACTGACTCAACTTGCTGTTTTCATTTACCCTTTCTACAAATAAAAAAAAAACAGACTTTCAACTTATGTGACACTCTTCATCAGCAATTGAAAAAGGAATTTTTCATTTTAGCACCCTGTATGTGTACATCTCAGCTCTTTATATCCTATGGTTTTATAATTATGTAATACTGAAGGTGTTAACAAATCAGCTCTATATCCAGTTAAAATTGTTTTTAGTTAATTTTTTGCATCTATAGTTTTAAACTTCCTGAGATGCTCAGGTTATATTTCTAATTGAAATGTAGCTGTTCACTAAAAAAATCATTGTACCTCTCTTTGGTGCTTGTCTAAGAAGCATTCTCGATTTCTCCTAGTATGAGACACACCCTTAATTCTGGTGCTTCATTTCCTATTTGATACTTAGTACATTGTTAAAGTCAGCCAGATGAATACCACACATACTTTATATCTATTAGTTCACTTCTGTTTTTGCCACCCATTGATACCCTATAGTAACATTACAAACCACTGCATATTTAAGGCCAGCACTGCAAAATTTTCTGTAAAGTTTATTACACTTAATGCTACCTGTCATATTTTTGGTGGTTATTTAGATTAACGTAACACTAGTCAGTGTTGTGGTGTTTCTGACTTGTGGCACTCATGATATAGAAAAGATAATATTGCAATTATATGCAACAATCTCCTTTAAAGGTATTTAAATGCTGCAAAAGTAAATAGAATGATTTTATTTTAATTTGTATTAGTCATAAGCACCTAAGGTGTTTATTTTAGGCCTATGTGAGGGATGATATCATCAGCTTCCATGCTGCATATGTTGAGTTGTGTCTTGCCCTCTGGTAAGTTCTCATCTCTAGAAAGCTGAAAATAGTGCCAAAATAACAAAATAGTACTGTTTACTGTTAACATTTCTGAATTTTGCCCCAAGAAGCATTCTAAATATAACATAAAGGTTACAAAAAAGTCAAGAAAATTAATTTAACTCATTTCACTTATTTTGTGTATCTATCATAATACCTTGTTCACATCTGAAAGCTAAGCATTCTGTTTTAAGTAAAGTAGAGCAAAATACTAAACAATGCTATAAAATCTTATTAATTTATTTTATTTATTTTACATTTGTTAACCGGGAGAGTTCAACTGGATATATGTCCATTTTCAGTGGAGGCCCGGGGAGAAAAGCTCCAAAGCAGTTTAATTGTTAACATATAAGACAGCAAGTATAACAAAAAGGCACATTTGACAACTTTCACAAGATACATTTTTTATACACCTTAGAGAAAAATGAAACAGCAAGTATAACAAGAAGGCAGACTTGACAACTTACACAAGACTTATTTTTACACCTTGGAGAAAACGTATGTACAATTGGTTTACTTGCCAATGATGAGAGTTTACATTTGTACATGTAGACAATAAAAACCTAGAGATACGCTGTTACTCTAGTTGCTAAAAACAGAGAATAATGAGTTATTAGCGAGGGGTGGCACAGGTGCATAATCTATGATTCAGGAAGTGTGTTTTAAGTAGTATTTTTTAAATTGGGTAGAGGAGTTATTACTTATTATGTGGGCAGGAAGGGAGTTCCAGATTTTAGAGATGTAGTGGCTATAAATGGATTTACCTGCCTCATTGTTGAATTTTGTTACCTTAAGTAGGTGTTGGGTACTTGATGTTAAGGATGTGGTAGTGGTGTAGTGTTGAAGTAGTTGTTGTAAGGCAGGGGTGTTGTCTGAATGATGTAGTACTTTGTGTGCGAGTGACAGTTGATTGACTTGAAGTGTCAGTGGGAGTTCAAACCAGTTGAGTTTTTTGAGGCTTTCACAGTGGTGGGTTCTATAGGGTGAACCTGTGGCAAATCTAGCTATTTCATTACAACCACTGTCTAGTTTGTTTAGGTCTGTTTTTCGGAGATTGGTAAGCACAGGGATGCGTAAAGTAAGGTGGATAGGAGGTGTATCCTGACTGTGGTAATCTTGGAGTGGCTGGAGAGAAATTGTTTGTTGCGATAGAGTAGACCCATATTTTGTGAACCCTTTTTATGGTCTAGGAAATGTAAATGTCAAATTTAAGGTGATTGGCAATTTACAGGCCTAGCAGTTTGGCGTGACTGGTGGGTGTGATGTTGGTGTTGTTGTGTGAGGAGATTGTAAAGTTACATGAGGGGGGTAGAGATCTGTGAGGGCTGAAGAGGAGTAGTTTAGTTTTGGCTGGGTTTAAAATGAGGTTCTGGTTGATGATCCATGTTTTGACTAGGGAAAAGCATTCTTGTGTTTGTGAGAGGAGGTGGTCTAGGGAGTTGGCTGCGCAGATCATGGTGGTATTGTCTGCATTTTGGACTATTGCGGCTTTGGGAATGGTGGATGGTAGTTGAATAATAAATAGGGTGAAGAATAGTGGACCCAGGATGGAGCCTTGGGGTACCCCTAGAAAGACAGGCAATAAGGGAGAGAGATGATTTTTCCATTTTACAGCTTGGTGCCTACCATCTAGATAGCTCTAAAACCAAGAAATAGTAGAGATACTAAGGTTTAGGGTGGTTAATGTATGAAGCAGTTTTTCATGGGTGACCATGTCAAAAGCTTTGGATAAAGCTAAGAGTGTAGCAGATACTAGCAGTTCATTATTTCTGTGGTTATTGACGGTATTAGTGAATGATGTAAGCGTGGTGGTGGTGGTATGGAAGGGTCTAAAACCATGTTGCTGAGTGGATGGTAATTTGTTTTCTAAGAGGTACTTCATCAGTTGCATGTGGACAATTTCATCTAGACGTTTTGATGGGGGTGTAGTATAGCTATAGGGCAATAGTTACTGAGTTCTACAGATCTACCACCTTTGTGCAGTGGTGTTATGTGAGATATTTTCCAATGCTGGGGTACTTTGCACTCATTATATGCACTTATTAAACCGATAAGAATACACATTCACTTTCTTACAACATTTAAATATTGTTGGCGTTATACTTAAATATTATAATAACAGATCTCTCTAAGGATAACATGTAGTAGCATTTATTTCTAAATTTAGAACCAAGTTGCAGCACTATTCTTTGCTTGCACAAAAATTGGTGAAAGACTGGTTGATATTCATAGATAAAAGAAGCAAAATTATTATTGGGAGTTTGACTTGCCAGGCGATTTACAGCTAATAAGACAGAAGTTGTGCAGCTTATTTGAATCCCTGTACCCATCCACATTTTTTCTGTTTACTGCTAAGCTGTGGACTATTCATCTCTGAATCCCAACTGCTCTCTGTCAATAGAAGGCTCTCTTCTTACAATACCCATAACTACTCAGAAATTAAAGTCTGTCAGTGCTCCTCTCATAGCACCCAGTACTTACCTTTCTCCACTGATTGTTTTTGTGTTTCCTTGCTTTGTTCGTCCAGACTAATCTCCACCATCTTCTATGCCTTAACTTTTCTTACCAACCTTAGAAAGACAGACTTAGCTAAGCTTGACTCCTGGTATAACAAAATAGCTAGATTCGCCTCACACTCCCCTTTGAGATCTCACCACTGCTCCTCCTTTATGCAGCTCAACTGGCTGGAACTCCCCCAACTCTTACTCTACAGTCGACTTTCTCTGGCCCATAAAATTCATAAAAAAAAAACTTCACTACAAAACTTACTTCTTTCCCACTCTAATAACAGGACTCTTTGCTCCATTACCAAATTTCTTCTCAAAGTAACTAAATCTAATAAAACAGCAGGGGAATCCCTCTTCGCTAATTACATGTCTAAAATCTGGATGCTCTACTCAGTTATATACCCACTACCCCTTCCTTCACATAGTTCAAATGATCACTAAAAACCCATCTCAGTTACAACTGGGTATGATCCTGTACTACACCAGGTAGACCCTCCTCCACTATACTCATCACTCCTTTGCTTATCTGACTATTCTTGCACCTCCTGTTTGAGTGAATAGGTCTAGGTCCTAGGATTGCATACTATACAGATGATATAGGAAAATGATAATTTGCTTCTAGCTCAGTCTTTAATAATCTCTATGTAGATGAATTCTTAGACATGTGACTCTAGTAATGATGTGGATGTTTTTTCTTAGACATGTGACTCTAGTACTGATGTGGATGTTTTGCTTAGACATGTGACTCTAGTAATGCATTATTTATTTATCTGACTAATTGTATTATAATGCCTGTACTCTATCTTATATGCTATGTAATTTATGTCTAATTGAATTGACTAATTTTCCACATCTGATATGCTATATGCTATATGTTACATGTTTGTTATTTTTGGAGCTTTTCTTCCCAGACCTCCATTGAAAAGGGACCTGTGACCAGGGGACTTTCTCGGTTAACAAAGGTAAAATAAAATAAAATAAATAAATAAATAATAACAAAGTCAGTAAAACGCTCATTTTCTTATATGCTGCAGTTTGAATGCAGATAAATAAACTATCATTTTAAATTTCAATAGAACTTGTAAATATAAATGTTCTGTCTTAACAGTATAAGAGTTTACTGTGACTTTTTAATATTTGATGATAGCATTCAGAAAAAAATATAATAACAAAACATTCTAGGAAATAATGTAGCTAAATTTCTTCTTGTAGAAAGTTGTCACAAATGTTGGTGTACTGGATTAAAGCCTTAAGGTCTTAATGAGCTCCTTCCTGTTGAAAAGGGTAAAGAGGTTGTTGCAGTCTGCATAACAGGTGGTACAAAGGTTACGGTTATATGCTGTAGTTCCTGTGGCACAGATTTAGTTTCTTCAGCTGCCTACAATGTGGCCTTGGGTGAGTCCCTTAACCATGCATTGCTTGAGGGCAACTGGGAATTTGAATTAAACTCCTCATTAGTCCCCTGGTCTGAAAGCCTGTGATTTTATAAAACCTTAATGTCATGCAGCTTTCTTAAATTGCAGTGTTTACTAATGATATTTAGAAAATTAACTCTGGAACTTATTTTATGTAATCATAGTTCTCTAGGCTGAGGAACTGAGTCTGAATGTCACAACACTACCGCTTGATGTTATCTGGTACAATACTTTAGTTGCAGGCACGCTCAGTTGAATTTGACTATTTATAATTTGTTTGTGTAGAATATGAAGTTTGGGAACAGACAAAGTTGTCAGGGGACAACTTTAATGTGGGGTGGGTGGAGGGAGAAGTTGGGATGTAGGGATGTAGGTAAGATGTATTATGTGTGTGGGTAGGGAGCTGATAGGAAAGGGTCAATTAAGTGGGAAGCTGAGGGAGGAAGTGAGGTAGGATTAATGGGTGGATCTTAATGGTTTTTGAGGTGGGATTTAGTGTTGGGAAGCACATTTGGTGTGATCTTGTTGTTAAAGCAACATCACATCCTTGATGGCCTGATGTGTGTAAAGGTAGGCCTTGGGTGGTTTCCTATCATACAGATGAGTACAATGTCTTCTTGGGGGTCATATCTACAGGAGAGTTCTTTTTTTTCTTTCCCCCTCTCTCTCAAGAGGAATTTTGGTAGGGAGATTGTACAGGGAGGGTAAGAGAGGATAGATTTTGTGTCATATTTAATGATAAAAAAAAAGAGTGAGAGAGAGTGGAGAGAAAGGGGGAAGTATGCATGGTCGAGGCAGTAAGACTGTATGTAAAGGGAAATGTGAGTGGCGCTATTTACTACTGTTTGTTTCATTGGTAGTATGGTGTAAATTTACTTAATGCAGCATGGTCCGGGGTTGACTTTTGTCTTGCAAGGCGGCGGTCAGTTTTTCAAGTTGCTGGTGTGGTGTGAGGGTGGTCTGTTGTGCTATCCTTGTCCTTCCGTAGGCAGGACTGGATTTCTTTGCTGTTTAGTGTAGCCAAGGCTAGGAGATGCTGTTCCATGGGTTTGTATTGAAAAGCTATCTATGTGCTGTTCGTTGGTGGTAGTGACATTTTTGCAGGCATACAGGGCCACTTCCATAGCATGCATATGCGCAGTGGGGAGATAGTCCGTTTTAAAAAAATTAAAAAAAAAAAGAAAGAAAAATGGGAAAATAGTTGTTCCCGTGTGTTTATTTAGTTGTAGGAGGTTACAGGGGGCTTCGGAGTTAGTGTTTGTCCTTGTTGGTGGGGTTAGTGTTTTGTCTTGGTGGTCAGAGTGTTCATAGTTGACGAAGGAGCTGGCAATACATGCTCCTTGGTAGTGTGGGGACTGAGCATTTGCAATCTCGCTGCAAAGGCGACTTTGGTTTAAAAAAAAAAAGCTTCTGAAGAGTATTACGTGAAAAATAAATAAAGAAATATTAAAAAAGAAATATACTGTTAGTAGGATTTAGAGGGTTAACTTTGAGTGGAAGGTAGGGGAGGTAGTGATAGTGCCAGGCAGGGAGTTTAGGGAGTGGAGTTACTTAGTGGGGAGTGGGCAGAGAGGAGGCAATGTGGTGCAGTTGCCTCCTTTGGCAAAAAAAAAAAAACAGGGAACTTAATAAAGAATACAGGAAAGTAAATGCTGTAGGGATGTAGGTTTAAGAGGAGGCTTTGGAGGGTAGAAGGATTTAGATGTGGGTAGGTCACATGAGTTAGTGGTACTTTACTCTGGCTATGGGGTACATGGCCCTGGGTTCAAGGCTTGTTAGGGCTGGTGATTTGTATAAATTAGTGAGGGAGCTAGGTGTATTATTATTTTAAAATAAATAAATGGAAAAAGGGGTCATGGTCTAAATAGTGACTCTATGGTAAAGGGATTGCCAGAGCAGATGGTGTAGGGGTGCATTGCTCTGATTTCAGTGTATAGGCTTCTGGGTTTGTCACTAGGCAGGTATGATCATTTTGGCTGCTGTTACCAGATTTACTTGGGGGCAGGTAGTAGTGTTTTGGTTTATTATTCATAGATTTAAACTGATGTTACTGGTATGCTTTAATAAAGATTTATTTATTTCCTGCTCTAACAATTTTTATTTCTTTTTTTTAGGGTGAGCGGTGATCATGGCAGAAGCATTGAGACAGAAGTGGGCCAGTATTGTGGCACAAGTGGAAAACCTGTTTAGAGAGATCCCTAATGATGTTCCAACAGCCAGAATGCAGGGTCTGAATACTCAACGAAAGCAGCATGAGGGGACTGGAACTTGGACATCAAGAGCTAAGAGAGACAGACAAATGGCAACAGAAGAGCAGATAATGGAGGTTGAGATGCTGGTGGCAGCACCTTCATCTTCAACAGGTAATAATTCACCAAGCTTGGTGGGGATAGAAGCTGCAGGTGCAGTTACAGGGAGTGATTTAGGGTTGAATGGGGGGGGGGTTACAAGAACTGCATAGGTAGGAGTTTGGAGGCTCTCGCTGATTGTGATTTGGGTTTTGATAATACCCTTTCATTGTTAGAGGAGGATTTGGGGCCTGGCATAGATGAGGTAGGGTCAGAGTTTGGGTCATGGCCAGGGGATTTGTTGGTGACACAGGAACTATGGCAGGAGGGAGCACAAATTATATTGACCCCACACATATCACTGGTAGTGAAGGAAAAGATTTGGCAAGGGGAATTTATTGATATTTTTGAGTTGATTGATGTGGATGGGGTTCAGTGTTTGATGGAAGCGGAGTTGGCTAATGGAAAAGACCTGTTGGCGGCACTGGCGGCCATAAGTCACAAGAGGGTGGGTAAGTTTAGGCCAAGGACATGGGATAATTGGGTCTTGGATTTATATTCTACATGACAGTGTGTTTGGAGAGGGATAATTTGTTGGCCCTTCTGTTCTTTATTGTCTATATGGGAGGCACAGAGTTCATGGCCAAGTAACGCATGGTTTTGGTATGATCAGAAGTTTCATAAACAAAGGACAGTTGACAAATCCATGCATTGGGAGTTCAGGCACCCAGATATTTGGCTTTCTACCATGATGGACACTTTTGGATTGTGTAATAGGGTGGCTCAGCCAGTGGAAGGTGGTGCTGGGGTATGTTGGGCCTTTAACGTAGGGAGGTGTTCATGGGTAGGTTGCAGATTTTCCCATGCTTGATCTTAGTGTATGGGAGGTGCATGTAGCTACACAGTGTGGTGGGGGTGGTGGTCAGTTTGGTCATCAGGCATCTTATTTCATGGTCCCAAGAGGATGGGGTTGCCCTTGCATGGCGTTGCAAGGAATACACGGCCAGTCTAACTTTTGGGGCCAAAGGGGGGTCCTTTCGTGGAGGTAGGGGATGCCCAGGGGACCCATTCACCTATTAAAGTTCATGTCTTGAAGGAGTTGTTGGCACATAATCTGCTGCCGGCTGTGGCTGGGGAATTAATTGAGGGTTTTTCTAGGGGTTTTTCGATTGTCTGCTTTGGTGCATGAAGGTAAGGTGGGAAAAAACTTAAAGTCTGTGAGAGGGAAGGAGGATGTTTTGTGAGCTTTGATTGAGAAGTAGTGTCAGGCTGGAAGATTGTTGGACCCATTTAATTAGCTGCCTTTTCTTGAATTCAAATTGTCACCACTAGGATTGGTTCCCAAGAAAAAGCAGGGTGAGTTTCATTTAATTCATCATTTGTCATACCCTGAAGGCAAGTCTTTTAATGATTTCATTCCCGGTGAAGAAGTTAAAGTGACATATGCATCCTTGGATGATGCGGTCCGCATTATTAGGATTTTTGAGGATGCTTGGCTGGTTAAGGTAGATATTGAGTCGGAATTTTACTTGTTGTGGGTGTGGGAGGAGGATTGGCCATGATGGTGGGTGATAGTTTTTATTTTGACATTGCCATGCCTATGGAGTGTGCAGTGGTGTGTTCTACTTTTGAGAACTTTAGCACACCACTGCATTGGATATGGCAGAATAGGGCAGATGGGCAGCAAGCAGTTCACTATCTAATTGACTTTTTGTTGGTGGGTGAAGGAAGAGAAAGGGCCCAGGTGGCAATGCAGGAGTTTGTGGGGATATGTGAGGCCTTGGGAGTACCGCTGGCTAACAATAAGTTGAAAGGTCCTGTGAGGGTGTTGGATTTTTTGGGTTTGACAGTGGATGCAAGACAGGGTTTGTTTTTTTTGCCGGAGGACAAGGTGGTTTGGCTGCAGGAGAAAATCACCCAGGTGAAGTCCAAGAGTAAGGTTTATGTGAGGGATGTGATGGAATTGTTGGGCTTGATGAACTTTTCTTGCAGGGTGGTGCATCAGGGACATACATTTTGCTGGTCTGCAGCTTTTCTCTTGAAAGGCAGGAACAGTAAGCACAACAGAGTAAGGGTCAGTAAGTTAGCTCAGGAGGATTTAGCTTTGTGGATGAAGTTTTTACATCAGTTTAATGGGATCTCATTTTGGCAGTTGGATTGGGTAGGGCAAAGGTATCTGCAGTTGTTTACAGATGCAGCCAGGGGTCTGGGCATGGGAGCTTACTTTGTGGGGTAATGGTTCTTGGTGCCATGGCCTGCTTATTGGTCTGAAGATTGGAAACAGAATGTTGCCTTTTTGGAGCTAATGCTCGGAAGTATGTTAATTTTATGTTGGCAAAATATTTGAAAGAAATGGGGGTGTGTATTATATGGCATGGGGAGTTTGAGAAGAGGGATCCCATGTGGTATACGATGGGTGGGGTGCATCTCAGTGAATTTGGTCTTGATTTGTTTCACCTTAATTTGGGGTTGATGGTGGAGGATTTAGTGAAAGGAGGCATTGTGTGAGGGGAACATCCCTTTCGGGCTGGTGGGCAGAGAAGAGGGACAAGCTTGTCCCTCTTCTGTTCCTCCTCAGGAGGATAATTGGATTTTGAGGTGGTGAAATTTTGATGGTGGAAGACTTGGAGTTGAAGGATTGGATTGGTGATGTGCTAAGGTGAGCAGGGACGCTGCCTTGTGATTACAATGATAATGGAGCAAGTGGGGGACCCTGCTTATCCAAGAGTGAGTGACTACGGTGCCCTTATGTTTATTTATGTTATTCTGTTGCAATCAGTTCAATTTGTTTGTTTCAATAAAGTTTCCCTGTTTACTATTTTATTAATCATTACAATAAAGGTCATCAAAAGTCTGTGGGAGTCTGTTTAGTTTTTAATTGGACCATGACAAATGCTCCTTAAATAACTTTTTATATGCAGCAAAAAAAAAGGCAAAATGTGAAGCAACTGCTTTGAACATGCTCAACTTATTGTTTCTTGTTTAACATCTGCACTCGTGATACAGACTGAAAAGTATAGCTAAGACTAGTACTGGAAAGAAAGTTAAAACTGGACCATACCTCTTTAAAACTTAGATATACTTGTTAACAGTATCCATGTTTTGAGTATATTGAACTTAAGAGAACGGGTGTCTACACAAAAGCATTTACTATATAAAGTTTCATAAAATACTCTTCAGATAGCCAGAATAGTTAGAGTAACAACAGATACAATGTTAGTTTTTTTGTTTTTGGAACAAATGTGTCCAGTTCTTTCTCCTGGTATAAACATATAGGAAATTTGCATGATTGACAGGACTTCTTTTTAAGGAATAAGTTTCATTGATTGAGTTGCAAATTTCTACTTCTTCGCAATTTGTTTGGCCAAATAGCTTCATTCAAAAGCAAGTCAATGGAAAATATCCCCATGATCACTCACTTCAGCTATTTATAAAAGCTAAAATGTAACAGTCATAGTATGGCTATTTGTTCTTGTGTTAAATACTATATGGAGTAAACAGAAAAAAAAATACTTGAGCTTCAGAATACATGGGTATTTATACGATAGTAAGAAAAATAACTACAACTGCACAATATAAACATTTTGAAGATGATGATCATCCTGTGGCAGATGCCATGCTGCTCAAAGGACAGTAAAATAATCTTGCCTAATGCTAAACCAAAAGCTATCTTTTTTAGGCTGAGTACTGCTTGTTCTCCCAGAAAAAACAATTACATGCTAATGGCTGTTTTACTAATTTCTGTCTAGTTCTTTAATAGCAAACTGCATATGACATGTAGTTTGCTAATGAAGGTTTAAATATGATAGATTTCTAAGTAGCCCTTTACAGCATCATTGTCAGTCAGCTGCTGATAAGTTAGATAGGTCTGTGTAATGAAACAAGATAAAGGTTCTTTCAGCCTGACTCCAACCATCATGTAAATGTGCATGATAATAGAAACACCATGTTCCTAAAAAAAAGAAATAAAAATAGGACATGTTCCAGGAAAAAAAAATCATGTTAGTCTAAAGCTTAGAAAAAAAGAACAGACAATGCATTTCACAAAGAAACGTACACTGGGCATATGCTTATAAAGTAGAAATCAAATGCTACTGTTTCTGTTTTGCATTTTATAATGACTGTCATTCTGAATTAAAATGATACTTTTCCACACCCAGACATGCACAAAGGGCAATGCACTTAAAGCACCTGACTTTGGTTATGTTTCCTATGTATTACTCAGTCCCATGAAAATTAGATTTCAGAATGTTTCTGTAAGTAATGCCACAAAGTATTATCATTTATACTGGATAAGTTAATCATGGCTGACTGAACAGTATAAAAGTGATCTTCATAGTAAGCCATATCAGCTGAATGCATTAAAGAGAATGCAATCAAATTTCTGTTGTCCTCACTAAACAGAAATGTTTGTACCCTCTTAAAGATAATCATTTACTTTAGTCTAACCATTGACTTCATATATATGTGTGAGTGTGTGTGTGTGTGTGTGTGTGTGTGTGTGTGTGTGTGTGTGTACACACACACACACACACACACATATATATATATATATATATATATATATATATATATATATATATATATATATATAGATAGATATATATTCTACCCTTTATTATGATGTTCAAATCTCAGTGCAATAATATCTATGATGGGAATTACTTTATCATTATGTGCTATGACTTAAACAGTAAATTGTTTTTATAGATTGCAAAACATTATTTTCTGTTACAAAGCAGTGTTGCATCTAGATTTTTATAAAGAACCTTCTCCTTCATGCACTAATTTAAAGTAATATAAATAATCAGGTGCAGCTACAGCAGAAAAACAGAAAAATCTGGGGATTCAATAAACTCCATGTAGACTTTGTGCGAAGCTTACATGAAATGTATGTGTTAGAGAGATGAGCAGCAGTTGTAATCACATGTTCAGTCTTCTCAGCATCCTTTCCTGAATACAAGCAAGGTTTTGTGGCCATCATGAGTGTCCCCGGCCAGGAAACCATGCAGAGCAGCATGAGCACAGAAAGAAGAAGCATTCAAGTTTGTCTATGAGCAAACCGGCTGTGTGAGATCACGCGGGCAGACACAATGACTACCAGGGGTGAAACTACTGTAATAACAGTAGTAATAACACAGTAAAGTAAAGTGCACTGTCTGCAATGTACACTAAAACAATTAGCTGCAGAATTAAATAATGGAGGGGGGTAAACAGCAAGGACAACTACAAGGAAAGGCACACTGGGCAGGATAAGTGTGCTGATGAAAATGTGCACAGACATGAATGATAGGAATGAATATAGAGGGAGAGGGCATGGGAAATATGGTAATGTTCCCAAGATAGGCTATGTCAGTGTGTGTACACTTTCAAGATTAGTCAGTAGCATAACATTATGTACATATATGGATTTCATTGCTGGTATACTGCTGTTTACACCTCCTGAGTACATATATTGCGATGTAAACACAAATGATAGTATATCATAAAACATCCAACAGACCAAACAATGTTGTAGGAAGTCACGACTTCAGTGCTATTTAAATGCTGGAATTCCAGCTTTTAAATAGCACTGAAGTCGTGACTTCCTACAGCATTGTTTGGTCTGTTGGATGTTTTATGATATATTTTTGAACTGTTTTACCAACGGCTCATTTATTCTTGCTGCATCTTGTTTGGTGTTATACAAACGATAGTATATATGTGATGGCCACACACAGTTACATGTCAGTGAAGGTGAATGGTTGAGATATAAACATCAATGACATGATCTCTGAAAAGGGCACTTCGCAAGGCAGGTATGTGCAATAGGGGGTATGTACATACTCTGAAGATCTGAAAAACGACTTGCTGCAATATGACTGACATGTCACCATAGCTCTCAACCAATCAGGGCCACATAGCAACAGACTCCTGGACAAATGCAGAAACAAACGGGTACAATCATGGAAACTTTTTAAATATTATGGCCATTAATCTATGGCATTGACAGAATATGGGATTATAACTTATTATACATGTTCTGCACAAACAGATGTGTACAACTATAATAATTGTCAGTATTTTATAATGAGAATTTACCACCCCTTCCCCCAAAGTGAAATCAGGGGCAGTCCTGGCCAGATGATAGGTCTGTGTGACACATAAGCCTCAGTGCCACCCCTTCCAAAAATCAAACACATGCCTTCAATGCTGTCCCCGAGGTGTATATTTACAAAGTGCAACACAGAAAGACATATTGTGCAAGCATCTAAGAAAACATCTTGAAATGAAATTTGCACTGTAAAATCCTAATGGGTATGCATTCCAGAGAATAGGTCTGTTTGGCCTACCAGATGTTTGGGATCCCACTCTGCCAAATGTGATATACTTGACTAAGGCATCATTGCCTGACATAGGTATCAGCCATACAAATTAAAAAATATACAAACACCACACTGTTATGATTGGATTTTTCACACACAGCTGTGTGCATTTGCTATATGCAATAGCAATGGATATTGTCTGAAACATTACACAGAAGACACTCTATAAGTACATGTCAAACATCAACACATGTGCCACACAATCTCTGTCCCCCTGATGTTGACACTGAAAATGATATACTGCCGTGAAATCCTGAAATACGTCTATAAATCTTTATGCAAACTATCAAGTGGTAATACTGATGTAATGTAGTGGTACATCTGTGGTGCAGTACAGTCGCACTACAGCTGTACATATGCTGCAGTTGGACTTCAAGCTGTACATCACCTTCAAATAAAACCTTGGGTATGAATCACATGCTGCACAGTGAAACTATTAGTACAGTTAACTGTACCTAGTCCATGGCATTACATCAGTTGTACATCATTTACTTATATGTTTATCATTTGAAATGTGTGGATGAGGGCCCTGATAACATATATGGACACATTACAACTGAGATGAACTTGGTTCATGCAGTACAGTTAATGACACAAATGCTGGCAGTAACACAATGTTGTTGGGGAGCACCTGTATAATCCTTGTGAATAGCAACACAATATTACATACAATGAATATGGCAAGACTGCAAGTGAATATGATAATGTTATATGTTTGTCTGTATAACAGCATTACAGAATGTTGAGATGAAACCTGGAGCATTTGCCCATGCAATCACTATTATGTAATATTGCTGTATGTAAGATCACATTTCCAGATGCTAGATATACACATGCACACCTCTGCCATGCAGCAGTTGACACTGTGATGGTTGAATGACAACTGTGTAGAATGTGGATATACTCCACTATGGCAACACGTGCCTTAGTTATGCAACAGTATACATAGCATCATCTCATGTCCCCAGTCCTTAGGAGGCATGTTACTACAGCTGTTATGGAAGGAACATGTAACTAAATGACAGCAGTGGGCATCAATACAGTAGCTCATTTCACAGATTAGAATACAGTGTTGTAATGCTACAGTACATCTACACCTCAAAATAGTGCATATGGATGGCAACAGCATTGACAAATGCAATGATCGTATGGTCATAGGTCATTACCAGGTGAACAGACTAGAGCCCATACAGTTCTAGCCATTATTATCCCATTTAAAAACATATTACTATTTATAGGTGTGGGAAGATAGTAGGGGCATGTGTGTATGGGTCTGATTTTATTATAGACTGGCTCTGTCCATATGGGACAGGACCATCACCCCAAGAGTGAATTAGCAATCACTCATCCAGTGGTCTGGAGATGGCTTGTAAAGGGTCATGGATGGGCTCAGCTTCATGATGTGTGTATGCATCTTACAGATGATGACATCTGCAGTGTTCAGCAGAAATTATGTTATGTGGGCAGAGGGAAAAAGGGACGTTGGATTCAGGTGGCTATGTAAAAGCTTCTCCTGAGTGGTAGTCAAATAAGAAATTCAAAACATCATATAATGGCTACAATATACTGCCCAACCACACACAAGTTGACTGTAGGTGGATACAAATAACATATCTATCTAGATATACAAACTGTATTCCATACAACATAATAGTAGCATCACCACAGAAGTCTGGCTTTAACAGTGTCCAAGTGTACTTTATAGACTATGACATCATCATTGTATGCTGAGAAGATGTTGGGAGGAGGATCTGGCATTGCTGTGGACTCATATCCCAGTGTAAAATTGTCGTATGCATGATAAATGAATGAAAAGAGACACACACAAGCACACACACACTCCTGTAAGATCAGAACCCCTGCCTATCTAGTTACACATGCTAATGAACACAGTACTTAACATTAGCATCACCCCAGAAGTCCGACTTTATACCAGTCTGAGAGTGCACTTTGTAGAGGATTACATCATCACTGTATGCTGAGAAGAAGATGTTGGAAGGAGGGTCTGACATAGTTGTAGACTCACATCATGGTTTGAAATTGTCTGCAGAGTGATAGTAGAAAGAAAATAAAGAGAGAAAGAGACACCCACACACACACACACACACACACACACACACACATGCACACACACACACACACACACACACACACACACACACACACACACACACACACACACACACACACACACACACACACACACACACACACACACACACACACACACACACACACACACACACACACACGCACATTAACTGCTGTGAGATTAAGATCCACTACCTACTAGTTAAACAAGCTACAGAACACTGTATTTAATGCTAGTGCCACTGCAGAAGACTGACTTTAATAGTGTCAGGGTGCACTTTACAGAAGATGACATCATTGCTGTATGCTGAGAAGTAGATGTTGGGAGGAGGGCTTGACATAGCTGTGGACTGGCATCCCAGGGTAAAAATGTCTCCAGAGTGATAGTTGAATGAAGACACACACGCGCACACACACACACACACACACACACACACACACACACACACACACACACACACACACACACACACACACACACACACACATTAAAGTTGACTGCTGGGAGATTAGAACCCTATTAATGCTAGCATTAACACAGAAGTCTGATTTTAATGCTGTCAGAATGCACTTTAAACATGATGACACCATTAATGTATGCTGAAAAGAGGATTTTGGATGGGCTGTATGAAACACACACACACACACACACACACACACACACACACACATTAAAGTTGACTGCTGGGAGATTAGAACCCTATTAATGCTAGCATTAACACAGAAGTCTGATTTTAATGCTGTCAGAATGCACTTTAAACATGATGACACCATTAATGTATGCTGAAAAGAGGATTTTGGATGGGCTGTATGAAATTGCAATGGAGTTGCATGGCAGTGTAAATGTATCTTCTGAATACTACTTGGGTGAGAGCAGCAGGACCTGGACTCATGCTCATCTGAATACACACAAACCCAGTCAGACATCAGACATGAACAGATACACACACACACATACTCTGAAGATCTGAAAAATGACTTGCTGCAATATGACTGACATGTCACCATAGCTCTCAACCAATCAGGGCCACATAGCAATAGACACCTGGACAAATGCAGAAACAAACAGGCACAATCATGGAAACTTTTAAAATATTATGACCATTAATCTATGGCATTGACAGAATATGGGATTATAACTTATTATACATGTTCTGCACAAACAGATGTGTACAACTATAATAATTGTCAGTATTTTATAAGGAGAAATTACCACCCCTTCCCCCAAAGTGACCACTTTTGGAGGGGTTAAGTGCAACTGTGTTAAACCCGGATTTGAAATCAGGGGAAGTCCTGGCCAGATGAGAGGTCTGTGTGACACATAAGCCTCAGTGCCACCCCTTCCAAAAATCAAACACATGCCATCAATGCTGTTCCCGAGGTGTATATTTACAAAGTGCAACACAGAAAGACATATTATGCAAGCATCTAAGAAAACATCTTGAAATTAAATTTGCACTGTAATATCCTAATGGGTATGCATTCCAGAGAATGGGTCTGTTTGGTCTACCAGATGTGTGGGATCCCACTCTGCCAAATGTGATATACTTGACTAAGGCATCGTTGCCTGACATAGGTATCAGCCATACAAATTAAAAAATATACTAACACCACACTGTTATGATTGGATTTTTCACACACAGCTGTGTGCATTTGCCATATGCAATAGCAATGGATATTGTCTGAAACATCTGCAGTTGATGCATTAATTAAGAAGTGATCCATTATAATGAATGGTACAACAGTATGTGAGACTGATGGAAATGCAACAACTATGTCAATGCACACAAAAATGATAGAAGTGCAATGTCAAATGTCAATGATCAAGGAAGATGTCACACACACACATACACACACACACACACACACACACACACACACACACACACACACACACACACACACACACACACACACAGACACTCATACATGCACACACACACACACACACACACACACACACACACACACACACACACACACACACACACACACACAAGTTGACTGTTGTGAGATTAGATCCCCTACCTATCTAGTTACGCAAGCTAGAGAACATGTTACTTGATGTTCACATCAACACAGAAGTCTGAGTTTAACAGTGTCAGAATGCACTTTATAGAGGATGACATCATCAAAGTGTTACAGATAACATACTGTTATGAGACTTGGGTGCAAAGCCAGGATCCGTGATATGATTGTGTGAGTGCAGTTACACAAGTGCTTATTAATACATCCTGGCAACCTGTGTGAAATAAGCTGCCATGACTGTATATTGCAGAAGTGAAACAGAGATGTACCTGCTTTTCTGGATATTGCATGGATAAGATACCCACACACGCGCGCGCGCACACACACACACACACACACACACACACACACACACACACACACACACACACACACACACACACAGTTGGGAATCACCAGTAGTGCAATGTTGTTGCTATGTGTCTTCATATTTGGATGAAGGTAACTCCACATTAATACAAGTTGCTGACAATATCAATGGGATATGATCATGCACGACCATTGTCCACTGTCACTATAAACCCATACCAAATGTAACAATGTAGTTAGACTATGTATTTCTGGAGTCTATTTGATAATGACCCAAGTACTGATATATCATTTGCAAGTGCATTGCTGCAGGGCACACGTAAATATCAGAAAGCATGTGTTCAGTCAAACACATGTCAGTGCCCTTCTCTTGTGTAAATGAATGCCTTTCCATGTATTAGAGGATTACAACCCAGTAACTAGAGTTAGATATGCTAAACTCCTCTTCAAAAAGTCCATCACCAAGAAATTGATCTGTGTGGATGATGGCAAAGTATTAGCACATGCGGGATTCGAATTTCAGGAATTTAACTTACACTTGTGAAATAGCAGTGTTCACTGGTGCTCATTGACAAAATGTACGCAAATAAGGGCATATAGTAACTCACCTGATTGGGGTTAACAGCAAATGCATCTGTCTGTTGTTAATGTTTTATTTGTCAGGCTTGCAAGATATGTTATGGGAGAAATTACTGGCAGCTACTGTGATGTGCTAGCTCTAGTCTATCTTTGAAATGTTAGGGTCAAAATGTAAGTACATAAGTAAGTGTGGCCTTTCCTTCAATGCTTGTGCAACATTAAGGTCTGAGCAAATGTGGTGAGCAAGGGTTCAAATCCAGGTGATTCCCTTTTTTTTTTTTTTTTTTTTTTTACAAATGGTGTCAGGATGTTATTAGCTAAGTAAATGAAATCAGGAATGCAAATGTGACTACTACTGACTACACAGAAGTATGTGTCTTTGCCTAATTGTATCTGTGATGCCTACCTCAATACACGTCTGCAACTACTAGCTGTTTTTCAGGCTTCATTGCAAATCACAGGTTAATTATGTGTACAGCTTACCACAAATAACAAGATGCAGATGCACGTTTACACATCTGATCATCACCTGAACATATCGAATCAAGGTAACATGTTGGTATTATCCATCAGAGTAGCCATGACAGTATGCAGAAACCATAAGATGACCTTTACACCCCGAGCCTAATAGATACAAACATGTAAAGAGGAGTGGCTGTGAATGGGTGAATACAAGGACAGGTGGACATGCACATAATATTGTTTTGTGTAAAGGAACAATCATAGTTATATTTTTGCTGTGTTATAGTTTTTAACCTTCCGTGCTCTGTAGCATGAAGTTACTGACATAGGGGTAAAGAAAGATTAGAAGAGGGCCAACAATTTATGATGAGCAGGACAAGGCTGAATAAATATCTCATTTTTTTTTGTGGGATAGGTGCCCATTTTTTTTTCAAGAAGAGAGGAATGTTGGGGAAGGGACCTATGAATGTGAGAGCCAGGTAGGTGGGGTAGGTGAGAAAGCAGTTGCAAACAAACAGGGCATACAACACAGACACAGGGATGGTGATGGACACAAAATGATTGAGGGACACCATGAAAGGGAATAGGTAGGGGACATCAGAGGCATACACCTGTCAAGCATGGGAACAGCGATAATCTATTCCTCACCCTCAGAACTGTCATCAGGGTCCTCTTCGTCAATTGCTTGTGGGACTGCTTGACATAGGAGTCTGTTTTCTATTTTTTGACCAACTTATCCAGTTGGCTGACATGGGCACCAAGACTGGTTTCTGTTGGATTGCACCCCATCCTTGGCAGCTCCTGGTGGTGACATAATCACCACCTCCAGCAGTACCCCCTGGGGGTATCAATGGACCACCTGCTGGGACACTGCTACCAATGAGGATGGTACTGGTAAGACAGTGGTTGTTGAGGCAGTACTGCCAGGTTGCACCTCAGAGGTGCTCGGTGTTGGTGCAGCAGCCGGTGGAGGATTGGCAGGCCAAGACCTAGTAGTTAGCCCACCTTCCTGTTCTGAAATGCATTTGGTTTATTGTTTATTGGCAGAAAGGTTTGACATCAAAACAGTGTGATTTCAGGTAGCCCCCCACAAAAAATAGATTTAAAAAAGAGAGAGTGTTATGGGGTGGGGTAAGACAAAAAAAAAGAGATGAATAGAACCATGATATGTCACATTCATGCTTTATTACAATAAATATCCTTTTATTATTATACTAGATATAGAGCTTTCAGAAACCCCAAATGATTGTGAATTGGTACAAGTAATCCTTGGAATATGCACATATTTTCTATTTGCTTTTAAAGATACTGCAGATTAACTTAACAGAATGGCATTAAAGCCAATATTGCCTCATGCCAAATTTAAAAGTGATATTTGTTGAATGTGAATCTATAAGTTACTTGTGGGAATTGAACCTACACAATCTGAATACATTATTACACTTGCCTAATACAATTACCAACAGCTACAGAAGAAAGCATGCAAACCTGCTGTTACAGTTAAGATAGGCATGCTGAAGTTGATACTTATCTATGGAATCACAATATTTACTACAATCAGGGTCAGCTGTGCTGCAGACATATTCCTTGCCTCTCTGAGTCACACCAATCACTCAGCAAGCACTGCCCTGTTCACTGACATTTACTCTGTAGCTGTAAAATAAAGACTGAGAGAAAAAGAGACATGAAAGCATTGTGCAAACCATTCTTGGCTATCTATACCACTGCATACCATCTCAGGTTTCTTTATCTGTATACTTACATAACTGGGGGGGGGGGGAGCTTGAATCTCATCCAGTGCTGTTCAAGTTTTGCCTGCATGCACCTGTTAAGACCATTGCAGTGGTGCTTACACTGCTCCCCAGTGTGTCATATGCCAGTTTCACTGAAGACAGCCTTAGCTTCATTAAAACCAAGTACACCTGGAGATTGCTCAAATAGTATGACGCCCTCAAACTACTCCATGCCCAATTAACTACAGGTAAAACACCCTACCACATCATTGCTAGCTACAGGTCCTCCACATAGGTTCATAAGTAGGTACTAGGCTATCTGCTTGAAGGCATTTATAAGCCTAACCGGAATGTGTTGGCTTTCGCCATCCCCTTAGATTAGTTCCCTGTGTCTCTGTGAAAAGCACAGTGCCTACCTGGACTTACTGGAGTCACTCAACATACAGCCCAACACCTTAGTCATGGGAGATTTCAATTAACCCGCCATCAACTGGGTAACATACACAAGCTCAAACATGCTTGCCCAGAGGTTCCTGGACTTTGTCAATGCAAATGCTCTGAAATAGATAGTCGACACTCCCACAAGGGGCTTTAATGTCATTGACATAACATTGACATAACACTCACCAACATGGCTAATCACTGCACTGCTCCCTATGTGATGCCTTCCCTGGTAAGGCCAGACCATAAATCAGTCTCATTTGAAGTTACTATTGGACTGCACACCCCCAAATGACAAAAAAACCTAAGGAACCTTTTCAAAGCGAACTACAGCCTACTAAGTGATGGTATAAAAGGTTTTATACCTCCTGCAATCACAGGCAATAATGATTCATGTACACAGGTGCCCTGTATAATCATCTTAGCAACTGTATAGATTCAGTTGTACCTGACCAGATTAAAATGAGGCCCTCCTGAAAAAACAAGCCACCTTGGTGAACATTTAGTATAAACTGATTGGATAACAATGGGAAGAAACTGATGTCCAAGATCAAGAGACAATTGCCTCTGCAGAGAAAGAATTCCCTCACAGATTGAACAAGCAAATCAGAAGTCTTGTAAAGTCCTCTAAAGCTAATTATGAAGTTAAAATAGCATCCTTAGCAAAGGACATTCATAAGGCATTCTTTAACTATGTCCAAAATCTAAAAGAGAGTGCCTACCTATATACCAAATAGGTAGTAGATGGTACCAGTCATACTCTACTGGAGGAAATTGCAAACCTGCTGGCTGATGGATTTGGTGCAAACTTCACACCCCTATCCTCAGCAGCCATACCCCAAAGCATACCTGGCACCAGTTCTCTACCTAGTATTTCTAGAGATCAAGTCATATCTGCGCTCTCCATGGCCAAACACATGGCCTCAATGGGACCAGATAACATCCCAGGTTGCTTACTAAGCAATCTAAAACAGGACCTGTCTGACTCACTTGCGGTTCTCTTTAACCATAGCTTTAGAACTGGCTTTGCACCAGCAGAATGGAGAACAGCAACAGTAATCCCCTTGTATAAAGGGGGGGTCATCAACCAACCCTGAGAACTACAGAGCCATAAGTCTAACCATCCTCATTTGTAAGACCATGGAAAGGATCATCATGGAACTTATCAACAAGGACATAAGTGACCTTAAAACTCTAGACCTTGCACAGTTTGGCTTCATTAAGGGTAGATTGTGCTTATTAAACCTGATAGACTTCTTCAAGAAAGTCACCAAAGTCCTGGATGAAGGTAAGACCAGCTACCTGGACTTAGCCAAAGCCTTTGACACAGTCCACCACTTGGGTATCATTGAAAAACTCTCCCAGCTAGGTGTTAACCTTTACATCACTAGATGGGTACCTAATTGTCTCATCAACAGAACACATACTGTCAAAGTTGGTGACTCCACTTCTACTAGTAGACCTGTCACCAGTGGTGTACCACAAGTATCCATACTGGGCCATTTACTATTCAGAATCTATTTCTCATAGGATTATAGGATCATAGTAAGTTACTAGGCTACTGGCCATGAGGCCCCTTAAAGCCTATCCAAACTTTTGTGCCCGTGTTTCCAAGGTCAACACCTGTCCCCCCTGTTAAGCAGGGACAAAGGTGGGATCCCGGGGGTAAATTTTCAGTTTCCTATCCAATCATTCAAGTTACGCTTAAACAAGGACAGAGAGATACTCTTATTAACATGAAGAGGGAGTCTATTCCACAGATAGGGAGTCTCTGGGACACATATCTGTCTTGCCAAAAGGCTCTATTAATGTCGCAGGGCAGGTTTAGGTCCCGAGTGCACCTTACATGTGTGGTGTTTGATTTGTGGATATGCAGCATTTCCAACAGGGTGGGGTCAGAGATGGCTCTTTGCGCCAGACAGAGTTCTAATCTGAGAAATCTATACGAGACAGAGTAATGTGAGAGGGACTTTAGTCTATCCACATAGGACAGGTGTTCGAGAATCTGGATTCTTCTAGTCAGGAACTTCTGCAGTCCTTACAGCTGCTGCAAGTGCCTAGTGAGGTACATACCACAGGGGCATTGTACTCGATATTGGCCTGATAAGTGAAGAATACAGGGAGGTTATGATTTCTTTTTTCCTGGACGCTATGCTCTTATTTATAAGATGAGCCATATAGTAGTCAGAAGTCCAGACTGAAGTAGACTTCCTTTGGCTTACTAAGTTCACTGATGATTGTAAACTAGGCGCAATCATTGAGTCCCCCCATATCTCTCAACTGTACAGATTTTCGCAGAATGTCCAGATTTTTGCCTCATATTTTTAGTCTGTCCCTCAATAAATTTGTGGTTTTCTGGAAAATGACTGAGGATTGAAGTCACTAAATAATAAAATTAATTTGAGTTTCAGACTTCATATAATTTGGAAAATGCATGCTAATTCAAAACCTGCCATTCTAACAACTTTCTAAGTTTGTTGTTGTTGTTCTTTCGGCTTTTCCCGGTTAGGGGTCACCACAGTGGAACTCCAGTCTGCTAATGATTGGCAGTAGGTTTTTACGGTGCCGAGGTGCCAGCTCGATGCCCAACCTTCAATGAAGGCACGCCCATTCTATGCATGTCTTTCGTATGCCACTAGAGCAATATTTAAAATCTGTCCCTATTTTTGAGTCTTTGTCCCCCCAAAATTTTAGGCTTTGTCCAGATTTCTTGCACTAAAAGGTTGAGAGGTATGAGTCCCCCAAAGGTGTTAACATATTACTGGAGGGGCTAACACAAACAAATGACTTGTGCCAAAGTCATGGTTGAAAACTAAATGCAAAAAAGTGCACTATTATCTGATTTGGCAACATGAAATTCCCCACTAATTAGAATATAGTGGCAGCACTCCTATAAGTTCAAACCCAGTGGTGCGAGATCTGGGAACACAGGTCAACAGCAATCTGAACTTTGACCACCAGGTTTCCATGGTTGCAAGGAAAGTGTTCTACTTTGCACATCTCATAAGTAAAGGCATTGCATACAGGTCTAAAGATGTTATAACCCTACTTTACGTAACCCTAATCAGACCTTTAATAGAGTACTATGCTCCCTTCTGCATGTATCTCACCAGCCACCTGCAGCAATTGGAGAGAACATAGAGGTTTTTCTCTAAGAAGGTACAGGGCCTCCAAACCATGACCTACATGGATAGACTGAAAGCCCTGTCACTGTACTATGCATCATACAGTCTACTGAGAGGTGACTTGTGCATGGCCTACACAACATTCTCTGACCCCGACCTGATGGAAATGCTGCACACATCTACAAATCAAATTTATGGCACTAGAGCCACTTTCTCTAGAGATCTCAGCCTTGCTAGTGACATTAACAGAACATGCTGGAGAGACAGGTATGTCTCCTAGAGATTGCCGCTGTCTAGAATAAACTTCCAATTTGTGTGAAGCAGAGCATCTCAATGATCCCATTCAAGTGCAACCTAGACAAATGGATGGGTGACTGCAAATTCACCATGGGGATGACACCCATGTCCCTCATAGACAGGGGTAGTCGGTGCTGATCTGTAAAGTACGTCCATCTAACCAAGGACAATTGAGGCAACCCGGGATTAACATGGCTAGGCTTATAAAGACTCTGGGGTCACTAGTATAGTAACCTCCTATGAACCTATGAACCTATGAATGATTCCTGGACTTTATTAACAAAAAAATACAAGAAAAACCTAGCCAAGCTAGAGTTTTCACTGTGTGATACCTTAAACCTCCTGCAATAGAGGATCACGGGATATGTACAAATGACCACTTTAGGGCAACAAGTGTTTCAGCTATATAGTTTCTGAATGTCCATGACTTTTTCCTTTTCCTTTTTTAAGTATTTATGGAAAGATTCAGGCCAACAAAGCCAAATGCTACTAGCTGCTGTGGATATGCACATTTCAGACTTGTTTTGACCTCGTCAGTACAGCATAAGTGGGCTGTTTGGCTATACTCTAGAAACACGGGATATTTAAACCCAGTTGATGTCCATAACCACTGACTCATTCTCTCCAACGGAGCTCAGAAAGTCTGCACTGAAACTTCCAATAGGCAGAGCCCAAGCTTTTTGACTGAATCAAATTATGTACTCACATTTCAAACAAATGTTCATATCTCTGGAACCATGTGGGTTATAAAAGAAGTATAAATGGAAAACTCCTCAGCACAAACTATTTTATAGTGGTAGCATTCTTTAGGTTCTAGGTCTTAAATCTCTCATCCCAACCCTTATTTCCCTTTTTTTTCTATTATGTGTTGTCAAAATGTCTCTATGTCATCCTTGTGTACCACATCACAACTGCTACTCAGCACAGCAAAGTAAGCCAGCCCCTGTGGATCAGTCTGCCCCCACTTTACCAGCTCCAGCACTGATGCCCAGCATGTCTGGGAGCTAACCTGGCAGCACTGCCTCTGCTGCCCCTGCATTACCTGTGTCCTCAGGTAATACTGCCCTGGAAGCAGGTGCAGTGGTACACTCCAGGAGCAGTGGCAGAGCTGGTGATTTTCTCACCTGCCGGGTGTTGCCAGGGATGGTGATTAGGATTGTGCACCACACCATTGATGTATGCCCACACTGGATGGACAGGCTGTTCTCCCTCATTATCAGTAGGAGAAGAAGATGTCAAGTCCTCCAGCCACTAGTAGAGTAAGGGAACAGTGATGACAGTTGAGTAGTTGAGGAGTTGATTCTCACTGTTTCCAAGCTTGATGGGGCATGAGCTTATGTTGCCCCCTCCCTCACCCCAATCATGGTGCCCACAATGTTTTGTATCCCTGTCTATTGTCTTGTTTGTCTTGCCTGTTTGCATTTGTTTCCTCACCTTCCCAAATTACCTGACCCACACATACCTATGTCTATTACCCATCAGTCCTCTCTTACTGAATTAAAAAAAAAAATGATCCCATACATATCTCTCCATTTCGCATACATATCTTCTTGACACACTTGATTTATTCCAATTGGCTATACAACATGATTATATTGTTGTCACCCCCTCTCTCTTGAAGTGGCAGTCTGAATTCAGCTAATATTTTGCACATATGATCAGTTTTTTACTGCTGACGAAATGGATAGCTATGGTTTTTTCCTCCCTCCCACCTGCATATTACTGTATTGCATTCCCTTTGTTCTTGCCCCTCCTTGCTCACCATTTCACCACTTTCCTATCTATCCAATTTTAATACATATAATCTGGTCAAAAATAGTATCACACACAACACACATATGTAGCAGAAAAATCAATGGATTGCTTCACTTTTTGACCTCTATGCTTGCACAGAGTTTGCCACGTAACCCCACTGTTCTATGCCAACACACAGCAACACATGTACTATAAAGAATTTTTGTCATTGCATTATCACTGTTTATTTAAAACTATTTAAAAATATTACATACACTCGGATTTGAACCCAGTATCATATATGATCAAAAAGTAAAGTGTCAATGCATTTACATCTGCTGCCACAGAGTCGATTAAGCAGTAGGTGTGTTTCATAGACTCATTACTTTGAGACTTTAGCAATGCGGCTTGCATTTGCACACTGCTTAACTACACACAAACAGGGAAAGTACTGGAAATGTGTATCTCGCACGCGTAAATCTGCTGCTCACCACGCTATGGAAAAGTAAATATTATTGTATATTACTCCTGTTTACTGTCCATTTCCTGTTTATGACATGAAATTACATGTGGAAACATAACAAACTAAAGGCCATATAGGCATGGGTTGCCTCCTCAAGCACTGTAACCCTGGTGTCGCAGTATTTTTTTTTTTACAAATATATCAACTGCACTACATCAAATGTTATGTAATATCCCATGCACATCAGTCTGTTAACATGCAGAACTAGAACTATTGACCCATAAGCCTAAAAAGCCTTGTCTGAAAGGCTATAGAAGGAATCAGCATGGACCTTATCCAAATGGACATAGGTGACCTTTAACACACTTGACACGACCCATTTTGGTTTGGTCAAAGGTAGATCTTGCTTATTAAACCTAATGGACTTCTTTGATAATGACCCCAAAGACCTGGATGAGGGATAACAGGACATACCACCTATGTTGAGTTATCCAAGGCCTTTCACACTATCCCCCATTTATGTACCATAGAGAAAATCTCCCATCTGCAGATTAATCCATACATTACTAGATGAATAGGATACCCAGCTGGCTCACAGACAGAACACACACTGTCAGAGTTGGGCACTGTACCTCCACCACTAGACCACTTTCCAGTGGAATACCATAAGGATCTCTGCTGGGTCCTAAACTGTTTGGAAACTTTTTCTCTGAAGCCCAGGCAAAAGTAGACGGACTGTGGCTTACAAAGTTTGCAGATGGCTATCAACTGGATGCAGTCATAAAGACCCCCCCCCAAGTGATGTTAATATATTACAGAAGGGGCTGACACAGACAAATGATTTGTGCCAAACTCATGCACTCATTCTTAAAACAAACACTGCCTTATTGTCCCCTTTGGCAATGAATTACCCCTGCTAATTAGAATATACATAGCACCTCTCTAAACTCAAACACAGAGTTGTGAGACTTGGGAACACATGTTGATAGCAATCTACATTTCAATCCCTATGTGTCCATAGTGGTGACACACAAATTCTACATTGTGCACCTCATAAATAAGACCACCATATCCAGGACCAGGGAGATCATAGCTCTGCTTTACTCTACGCTTATCAGACCACTAATTGAGTACAAAAATCCCTTCTGTCTGTACCTCACCAGACACCTGCAGCAACTGGAGAAAACACAGAAGTTTGTAACCAGGGGAATCCAGGGCCTCCAAATCATGACATACATGGAAAAATCGAAAGAACTTCCACTGTATTCAGTATCATGCAGGCTGCTGAGAGATGACCTATGCCTTTCCTAAAGAGCAGTCTCAGACCATGAACCAGTGGAAATGCTGGACATCTGAAAATGAAATGGGACAAGAATAATTTGCTCCAGGGACATATATCTCCCAACAATTGCATCTCCTTTGTAATAGGCTCCCACTGCATGTGAAGCAGTGCTCATCAATGACCCTATTCAAGTATAACCTTGAAACTGGATGGATGATTGTAAATTCACCCTGTGGTGGCACCTATGTGACCATACCTCTGAACTGTATGGATTTTCGCAGACTTTCCAGATTTTTGCCTCATATCTTTGGTCCGTTTTTCATAAAATTGTGGTCTTATGGCAAATTATTAAATATTGAAGTTAGAAAATAATGACAGACATATGAGTTTCACACTTCAAACCCTTCAAAAAATTTATGCTAATGCAAACCTTGTTATTCTATCAACTTTCTTAATTTGTAAAAACAATATTTAAAAGTTGCCCCTATTTATTTGGCGTTTGTCCCACATTTATTTATGGTTTTGTCCAGATTTCTTGCTCTGAGAGGTTGAGAGGTATGCTTATGTCCCTCATGGACAGGGATAGTCAGCACTGATAAGAAAATCACTCTGCTAATAACTCCCATCTTATTATGCTTAATAAGTGTACTTGTGTTTTTATATGGCTAGGCTTCTAAATGCCCAAGGGCCATTAGGCTAGTAACTTCCTATGAGCCTATGAAGCTACAAACCTATGCAGGCCTCCCAACATCTTCTCTACAAAATGCCCTGCTGATGTCATCCACTATTAGTTGACCTACAGTCTTATAAAATTCAGGGTTTCTGTCAGAAGACCGAAGATGCATTATGTTGAATGTGTGTTTGTCGAACTGTAAATGTCGAAAACGCAAAATGACAAGGTGGCTTTTAAGTGAATTCTTTCCCTGGGAAAGAGTGTTTAGTGTGTTTTTTTTTTTTTTGGGAAAAGCAAATTTTTTGCATGGGCAAAAATTTGCTGTGCTGGCTGTTCGCTCTTTTTTGTTTTCATTCTTTTCTGCTCGATCTAACAGCGTTCAGTCTTTTGATCATTCACTGTTATAACATAGACCCTAAAATTCAGACTTGTGCCATGGAGCCTTTGTAAAGTACCAAGTTCTGTAGTCTGTGTAGTTAATACATAGAGGTTCTGTTTTCACTGTAGTCAACTGTGTATCTAGCTAGAGAAGCAGAGGTGTGTAGCCTATAGTTACCACTCCAATCCCATATATTGACAGTATTGTAATATTTGGGCATGCCTACACATCCATTTCATGTAGGCCACCCAACATATTTTCTTCAACATGCCCTGCTGATTTCATCCACTATAAGAAGGCCTACTTGTGCTATGGAGCTTGCATAAACTACTGCGTTTTGTAGCCTATGAACTTAAATAGTTAGGGGTTCTATTCTCACCTAAAGTCAACTGTGGTGTGTGTGCACTTGCTTGGTATTACAGAGAGACTTTTACACCAGCATGTGGGACACTGTTATTGCCATATTCTCTTCACCAGATTCTGCTGATGTCATCAGCTATAAAGTGTTGTCTGAGACACTCCAAATCAGACTTAAACTGTGATGCGTGTCTTAAATACAAAGTTCTGTAGTGTGTATACTTAGGTAGGGGTTATAGTCTGACTACAGATAACTGTGTGTGTGTGTGTGTGTGTGTGTGTGTGTGTGTGTGTGTGTGTGTGTGTGTTTGTGTGTGTCTGTGTGTGTGTGTGTGCGTGTGTGTATATACACTGCTGATGTCATCAGCTATATCTGATTTGTGGATGTGCACTATCCCCACTAGGGCAGGGTCAGAGACTGGCCTGGAGGCCAAGCAGAAGTCACCTCATCCTGTACAATACAAATTACAGTGTCATGGATGTCTGTCTATGCACACACATCATGGCATGGTTTGCATGCACTGTGTTTTCTTGTTGAGTAACCCATGTGGTTTCTCCTGCTGCTTCATGCATCTGATGAGATACATGCAAAAGAGAGCAATATACTCTATATTAGTGTTCGGATGAGGGTCGAGCACAGTACTGTAATATGAATTGAGATCTGAATATGATGGTGTGACTTATGATGTGAACAACATAGGCTTTTAATACCTGTGTGGACACCTGGTGTTCGGAGTTCAGATTGCTAAATACATGTTTTTCCATTGCTTGCATCAGTGGGTTTCAGCATAGCTGGACTGTTATCAATGCTGTAATTAGCAGGGAATACCACCTTGCAGAAGGCCAAACTAAAGACACATTTTTGCATTCATTTGTAAACTGAGTGGCTTTGTCACCAATCATTTTTCTGTGTTAGCACCTCCTATAGTATGTTATCATCATAGGTGGATTCAATGATTGCACCCAGTATGCAAGAATCTGCAAATGTGGTAAGGCAAAGGCTGTATACTTTAGCCTGAACTGTCAATAAATAGATTCCAAACAGTATAGAGTCAAGCACAGATCCCTGGGGTACATAAATGGTGACAGCTCTACTGGTACAGGTTGATTCACCAACTTTCACAGTATGTTTTCTGTCAATGAGCCAGTTGCTTACCCATCTACTGACATGAGGTTTTATACCCAGCTGGGAGAGTTTCTCAATGATCCCTGTATGGAGGATTGTGTTTAAACCCTAGACAGTTGAGAATAGACAGTATGCACTGTCTTAACTTCATCCAGGCCAATCACACAGAATCTGCGGGCTGTGACAACATCACAGATTGTCTATCATGTGACTCATCACATGCACCTTCCTGACATGGTTGAATACACACTTCAACGCACCCCCCACACAGACTATGTTCCTGTAGAAGAGTGTTTTCAACATGTATCAATGTGAGTTGGGGGGCAGCACCCGATGCATTCATGTGTAGACACATCTTGACACTTTTCATCTGTGATGTTGGCCGACATGTCATCATGGACCTTTTCTAAATGGACACTAGTGGTATCCAGCCTGTGTGCAACAGACCTGTGTGAGTTGTTAATGCTACATCATGCCTGTTACATCTGTTAAATGCCCTCAAAGAGGTCATCAAGGACATACACAAAGACAACACTATTATCCTTTTGAACTTGACAAGCCCAAGGTATTTGACACAAATCCACACTGAGTTAATCACTCAACACTGTCAGATGTGGCCATAAACACCTATATCACCAAGTGGGTAGACCAGTATATCACACAGATGGCATCAAAATATGTTGACATGTGTGAAGTGACCTATACCTCAGGTCCAGTGATGAGGTCTGTATATCAGTGCTGTCTGCTAGGCCCTTTTCTGTCCATTAGTTAAGTGATGGACATCACAGATGACATGCACATTCTGTGGAAACAGCTGCCTGAATGACTACAGATTGTGGGCAATTGTTGACTCCAACTGCGATATCAGTATAATACAGACAATATCAACACACACCAAGGTTTGCTGCCACAGCCATGACAACACCTGCAATGACAAAAAAACATGGGGGGGATTTGTTACATCTGGAAAACAAGCACACAACCCATATATAATGTAGACATCACACCCTATATGCAGACCAATAGGTACGTGACCTGTGATCTGGGGTAGATGGCAAGTGGAACATAGACCAGCATGTTATCACAGTGCTGACTACTCCTGGGTATGTACCACAACTACTGAGTATGTGAAGGACATCCACATCAGAGGCCATAATACCTTTATAGTTCACAGCCTTCATCACACAAATAACGGAGCACAATGCTCCCTTCTTCATGTATGGCCATACACATCTTCCAGTGATGTGTAACTGAAGTGTATCACCTTTATCACAATGAGCTATCACACATCTTATTGGCCATACCTAGGAATTCTTTTTGTGGCATAAACATTACTGTCAGATGGTGTGGAACCCCCATCAAGCTGTTACACTAGATGCATGTGTGCTACCTTTTCTGGTGATGCATGCAGTACATACATAGCTGTTTGACAACATTAATTATATGGATAACATTCATGACAGTGTGGATTGTGCTATATATATATATATATATATATATATATATATATATATATATATATATATATATATATATATATATATTTATATATATATATATATATATATATATATATATATATATATATATATATATTTATCTGTGTGTGTGTGTGTGCGTGTGTGTGTGTGTGTGCGCGCGTGTATGACTTGCACATCAGCCAACTAGCCTGTATTTTTATTTACTTTTATGTATTGCCATTTCTTACCAGGTTGATCCAACTGAGCCAAAGGCCCATTTTCAGTGGAGACCCTAGGAGAAAAGCTCCAATTACATATACAAGACAAACCAATAAGAAAAAAGCAGCAACTAATGCAAAGATAAAAATCCAAATATTTCAACAGGACATTAATTTCAGCAGTAGTAATGACAAAAGACAGTACAAAATAATGTTAAAAAATTATTGTATAAGTTTCAAAAAATTCCAAATACATAGCAACAGATGTAGGTCATGAGCAGGAATATTTACAATGAGAGATTGCAATATTCTAAATTGCAGTATTAGAGTAGTGAGAAAAGAAGAGAAGTGGGCTGAAAAAGAGGGAGATAAACTGAAATGTTCAGAAATAGAATAACAGAAGAAATCAGTCAGATAGTCAGGTGGGGGCTTGACAAGGGCAGGACCAGGAGTTAAGAAGATAATGTTTGAGTTTTTGTTTGGATTGAAGCTTATGAGGGACGCTCCTTAATTTCACTGGAAGGGAATTCCAGGTGTGGGCTACAGAGTACTTAAACAGGGATATATCAATATTTTTGATGGAATATAGATGTCAAGAAGCTGCTTGCTAGATGTGCAAAGTTGACCGTGAGGGTTATAGAGAGACACGATGTTAGAGATGGAGGGACAGTATATGGGATTATAGAGAACTGACTGTGTGAAGTGTAGTTGAGAAAGAGACAATTATTTAGGGAGTTCAGGCCATTGTAATGATTTAAGGGCAAGGGAGTGGTGGGATTTGTTAGATAGATTAGAGATGAATTTAGTTACTTTATTGTATGTTTGCTCTAGTTTAGAGAGAAGTGAAGACTGAAGGTTGGTAAAAACTGGAGCAGCATACAGAAGACAGGATAATAAGAGAGACAGGGCCAAGGAGGGTTTGGAGGAAGAAGGGAGCAGTTTGTGATTCCGGTACAGGAGATCAAGTTTCTGCTGGGGTTTTTTTATGGAATGATGGACGTGTACGTCAAATTTTAATTCATCGTCAATTGTAACACCAAGTAATTTTGTAAAGGGTTCAGGTCTGATGGTGGTATTGCTGTGGGAGGTAATAGGAAAGTAGATTTGTGTGGTGACAGTATTTTGGGAAGGAAAAGTAGAAGTTTTGTCTTTTTTGGATTTAGAATCAGTTGATTGTTAGTGAGCCAGGTTTCATTGGAAGTAAAAGTGTCTTGGGTGAGAGAAAGGAGTTCAAGGATGCTATGTGCAGTGGTAATAAGGGAGGCGTTGTCGGCATATTGTAAGAGTGTAGAGAGGCTGGAGGCAGAGGATAAACTGTTAGTAAAAATATTGAAAAGGAGAGGTCCCAATATTGATCCTTGGGGTACACCAGTGATAACAGGAAGGAATGGAGAGGTGGCAGTTTTCTCTGCATATGGATGGTTTGATCATAATTTCACATACAGGTATAGCAGTGTCCCTCTTAGCACTTCCAGGAGATGTTACAGTGTGCGTAATTACCTTCATAGAGTGTGGACATAGCATAATAGTTGTACAATTGTGTTTGTGCAGAATCATCTCTGATCACTCTAAATCACATATGTTCTCTCAGAGGAATGGGATTACTGGTGGTATTATTCTGATACTGTCCATGATTATACACACTTTTGTTTACTGTTGCCCATGAGCCTTTACCTGTGTCTCATTTGTTGAAGACCTCTGCTGAGAATCAGCCTGCACAGCTTCACAATATGCACCCTACCCACTTCTATGCAACATCCTTAATGGATGTCCTCTGCATTATTCATGTAAGAATGCTTATCTCACAAATACATCCTCTCCATTGTTATGTCACCTTGTGTGACATTTACATAATATACATTCGCACTGTGCTGTCCTTTCTGTACCATATAGATATGTGATTGGTGTTGCTGCAACAACCATCTTCCATTGACAAGCCCTCATCTGCTGTATATTAGGATGTTTCACCTGTCCTTTTTCCTTGTGTTCATTCCTGTAATTCTTCTGTGTGCCCCTGTTCAGTACACACCATTCCCTGAGTGCTCATATTACATGACGATCCATGTCTTGTTACAGATCATTAACACAGCTTTAGTACAGAATGCTAGGAATGGGATATTACAATACTCTGCACTGTAGGTACACTGTCCTGTACTGTGTTTGCACCATAAACTTCACATACATACATATCAGCTGTCCAGATATTGCCAGCATGTGCAGATGTTTTCCTTATCATATTTGTGGCTTTCTACCATGTCATTGGGATGATCTCAGGACTGATGTGACTCAATAATTACATACATTTGAGTTTTAGACTTCAAATCTTTCAGAAAGTGTATCTTAACACAACCCCCGGTTATTCTACACATTTCAAAAGAGCAAATATGTCAAATATGTCCCTATTTCTCGGTCATCATCCCCTCTATATGTTGGCCTTTGTCCAGATGTCTTGCACTAAGAGATTGAGGGGTGATCACTGCAGCATTCCAAGTAAAACTCTGGACTTTCAGTGCTCAGACTTAAACAGGTTTGCTATCCATATTCACTTACATGGTTTCCTGGGCAACAACACTGTTGCCTGCCACAAAATCTCACTTATTTACATTTATACTCGGTGCACACCAAGAATATACAATGAGAGCTGCTGTTCACTGTATATCACATGTAAACTCATGTAGGCTTCACTCAAAGTGTACATGGAGTTTACTAAATCTCATGGAGTAATTATTAAGTTTGTAATATTTTGTAAACAACTTACAATATCACAGCAGCCATTCAAGTTACACACATACTGTTAGCAGCATTTTATTCATCTAGCTGAGAACATTCATATGAGGCTAAAGAGTAGTTCTGTCTGTATTACTTTGTAGCACAGATATTTAGAAAAATGTGAAAATTATATGTATATAAATTAATATAATAAAAAAAACAGTTAATATCTCTTTACCTGCACTAGACATAGGTCAAATATTAATGCAGTTGAGTTTGCCATTGTGTAAACTTTAAGATTATTATTTTTTTAAATCTTGTACATAGCATGGTTTTGGAATTCTTGATGCAAATATGAACAAGCAATATTTGATGCCTAGAGATGTCAGTAGGAGGTCACTGCAGATGCACCTGGAGGTGTCACTGGGATGTAATGAGTTAATAAGGTGTCTGCAAAATCCCTCAACTAACAACTAAACCACAATGTAAATGGTCACACAGACAAATTAATTAGTAAAAACTACAAGAAAACCTAGCCAAGATAGAGTTTTCACTGTGTGATGCCTTAAACCCGCTGTAATAGAGGCCCATGGGATATATGCAAATCTTTCAGCTGTATGGCTTGTGAATGTCCATGACTTTTTCCTTTTCCCTGTTTAAGTCTTAAAGGACAGATTTAGATGAACAAAGCCAAACACCACCAGATATGGACATGCACATTTCGGCCTTCTTATGACCTTATCAGTATAGCATAAGCGGACTGTTTGCCTATGCAATAGAAACAAAGGGTCTTTAAACCCAGCTGATGCATGTTCACAGCTAGTGGTATTTGGCTCTGTTGGCCTGAATCTGTCTATAAAAATTTATATGGGAAAAGGAAAAAGTCATGGACATTGAGAAACCATATAGCTGAAACACTTGATATCTTTAAGGGGTTATTTGCATGTATCTCATGGGCCTCTTTTACAGGCGGTTTAAGGTATTACACAGTGAAAACTGTAGCTTGGTTTGTTTTTTTTTTCTTGTAGTTTTTACTAACTGGTTTGTCTGTGCCACCTTTTTACTTTTTTGTTTAGTTGGACTTTATTAACACAAATACCCTTCAACTGAGAGTGTGCTCACACACAGGAGATTCAAACATACTGGATCTGGTACTCACAAATATAGGAGAGTGCATCACACCCACAACTGTCACATCCTCTCTGATTAGGTAAGACCAGAAAGTTGTCTTCTTTGAAATAATAATCCACTCTGTAACCCCAGCAAACCCTGTAACAGTGAAGAACTATTCTAAAGCAAACTATATCCTATTAAGCCATAGTTTGTCACCATTCAATACCCCTCCAAACCCCGAGTTCTCAATAACCTATGTGGAATTGTTCACAGAGACTCTGCACAACCATATAAACTGTTTTATAGAGGCTGCTGTACCTGCTGGAAATAAACTAAAAATAAACTCTAAAAGCAAAACACACTGGTGGAATCCTAACCTTAATAGGGAATATAACAAAAGAAAAAAAAAGCATGGATAAATTGAGAAAGAGCAACTCCCATAATAATAATTAATTAAATTATATAGGAAACTAAGAGGAGTAATAAGTCCAGCAAGACCGATATAAGGTCAAGGTAGCCACACAAACTAAAGACAACCACAAGGCTTTCTACTGCTATGTCTGCATCCTCAAAGGCGGCACAGAACAGTGTGGCAAACTAGTGGTCAGTGATGCCACCTTCACTGAATAGAATGACATAGATAATCTGTTGGATGACAAATTCAGCTCAAACTTCACTGCTACTCCCCCCTGCCCCCCATTATATACTTACTAGCATAACCCCCCTCAACTATTAGCAGGGAACAGGTCCTGATGGTGCACACTAATACCAAAAACACAACCTAAGTGGGCCCCAGTAATATCCTGGAATGTCTCCTATATAGCCAGAAACACAACCTATCATGTTTCAACTATAATCTCAACACAGGCTTTGTATCACAAGAATGGAAGATTGCAATGGTTGTCAAACTTCAGAATGGTGGACTATCAACAGACCCTGGAAAAACAGACCTATTAGTCTAACTAGTCTAATATGCAAAACCATGGATGAATTGTCATGGAAATGATCAACAAAGACATAGGCAACCTTCAGACACTGGACCAATACAGTTCAGCTTTGTCAATGGAAGATCATGCCTACTAAACGTGGTGGACTTCTTTGAGAAGGTAAACAAAGTAGTGGTCTCAGTGCCAAGCCAAAATAACTAATAAAACCAAAAAATAGGCACAGGGAACCGAGCAAAAGGACAAAACTTTCTTTAATCCAAACAAATACAAACAAAAAAAACACACGTAGCAACAATAATGCTGTGTAAACAGTTCCTCATACGTTTTCATCAAAATGAACATCTTCAGATGAACTTGACCTCAATAAACACCTTAATAAGTAACCTACCCAATTTGAATAAACCAATAAAAGAACAGCTTGCATTAAGTTAATATAATACTATCAATCCTTAAAGACATGATTTGTATTTAGGCAATTTAAAGTGCATGAAAAATGTTATAAATTTTATATATATATATATATATATATATATATATATATATATATATATATATATATATATATATATATATATATATATATATAAAACCATTTGTTAAAAAATATACCTATATATTAAATAAATAAATGTCTAAATAAATTGTCTAAATTTAAATCATGTCTTTAAGGATTGATAGTATTATATTAACTTAATGCAAGCTGTTCTTTTACTGGTTTATTCAAACTGAGTAGGTTATTTATTAAAGTGTTTATTGAGGTCAAGTTCATCTGAAGAAGTTAATTTTGATGAAAACGTATGAGGAACTGTTCACACAGTGTTATTGTTGCTATGTGTATTTTTTCATTTGTATTTGTTTGGATTAAAGAACGTTTTGTCCTTTTGCTGGGTTCCCTGTGCCTATTTTTTTGGTTTCTTTGAGAAGGTCATCAAAGCAATGGAAAAGGGGAAAATGGCACATACTCTCTACCCAGACCCAGCTATGGCATTCAGTACATTACCCCACTAGAGTATAATTGACAAACTCACTGAATTGGGCATAAAACCCTATCTAACTCATTGGATTGGCAGCTGGCTCACAGACAGGACCCAGGAAGTCAGGATTGATGAGACCACCTCCACTAAAAGCTAATCACCAGCTGATACCTCAAGGGTCTGTGCTCGGACAGGTCCTATTTGGCATCTACTTCTTGGAGGTAAAGGCTAATGTCAAAGGCCTTTGCTTGACCAAGTTTGCAGATAACTGCAAATTGGGAGCCATCATAGATTCTACCCCCCAACACAAACATCTTACAAAAAGGTCAAGCACAGACAAATGACTGGTGTCAAAGTAGTGGATTCAAACTCAATTTCAAAAAATGCATTATGGTGCCTTTTGGGTAAACACCCATCCTCATTAATTACGTCATTGAGAAGAAGCCTCTAAGAGTTGACCTCATAGTCAGGAATCTGGAAGCATATGTTGACAGTAATCTGGATTTTGACTACCATATGGCCAAGGTAGTAAGAAAGTCATTCTGTGTCATGCATATAAGTAAGGGCATGGCAGTCAGGAGCAAAGAAGTCATAGTGCCACTTTTTATTTGGTCCTTTTCTGACACAGCATTGAGTATAATGCACCCTTCAGCATGTATCTGATCAGACACATGCAACAGATGAAATGCCCACAAAAACTCCTTTCCAGGAGGATCCAAGGTATAAACAGCTTGCCCTATCCAGATTGCCTTAAAGCCTTATCTCTGTACTTGGTGTCCTACAGGTTACTGCAAGATTATCTATGCCTTCCATATAAGGAATCCTTGGATTCAGCTCTTATAGACCTTTTGCATATCCACAAAATGTGCAACATCAGCACCACTAAATTCAATGATTTAAATTTTGCTTGCAACATACTGTAAATAGGACATGTTGGCATGACAGATATTTTCCTCAGAGAATCACCATGCACTGGAACAGACTACCCATCCATGTGAAACAGAACATAACCTTGTCCAATAGATGGGAAACCAACAACTCACCCTGGGTTTGGACCCTATGTTCATAAGTAAGTATTAGGCTAATTGCCCTTGTGCACCATTTTAAGTCTAGCCAATTTCCCCAAAGGTAAGAATCAAGCCCTGTACCTTTTATCTATGAGGTAAACACTTTAACCATTATGCTAACCTCACAGTATATAGACAGGGGGAGACAGTAGCTATGCTCAAACTAACATACCCCCCACATAACCATTAGAAACTTCGTAACATATCCCCTCTTAATAAAAGCTCATGGTACATAGGGACAAAATTGGGTTGGGTTGCATAGCCAGGCTTATAAAGGCCATGATGGTCATTAGCCTAGTATATGCCTATGCACCAATGAGCCTATAATGTAAATCTCTTTCTGAAATTCTCCCAACTCCTGTTTCTCTTTTTCTTATTACTATTAATTGTCTGAGCTAGAACAACCAATAGGAATGCTCTCACATTTCTCTCTTGCTAATCATACCCCATTTCAAACTCACTCCCCTTCCTTCACAGCTCTTTACAATGAGACTCCTCGACTATAACTCCAGTATGTGTATTTAGCTTATACACTTGTCCCAATGCCTTATTATATACTGTTATTATATACAGGTATGACCTGGGGTGCCTTATTATATACTGGGATGTCCTGGCTGGTCTAAAAGTCTCTACATTGTATTCTTAGTAGAAGTAAATTGCTAGCTCTAATTATTTCCTTTGCTTTAGTCAGACCTCAAATTATTCTTCCCATCTTTCAGTTGCCACCTACTTTTAATACCACCATTTACCATATCCCAGACTATTAGGTAAATATCTAGACTAACAAAAGCAAAAGCCTATTGAAACTTGGTAAATAGTTTGGAAATTCACAATATAGCATGACTACTATCATATTCTGTTTATAACCTATCTGTCTCTCCCTGTCTCTCTTAAATTTATATAATATTCTCTTCAGTTTTTTGATGGTGATTTAAATTCCATTTTATGTAAATTAAAAACGCAATGCATTTTTATTTGCAAATAGATTTCTTCCATCAGTGTTTATGAACTCACATTCTTGCTGTTGGCATCCTTGATTTCCTTTTATTGATATTTACGCTTCCAAGCTTTCACTTTAATTTGAACAATACAAGTGTAGTCAAAGTTCACCTTTTAAAGCAGGGTCCTTTGAGTGTCACACTCACTTGAGGAGCGTGTTTGACCCTTAGTGTCTACATGTCCCCCTAACTCGCCTGATGCATCAAACAGTTGAGGTATTCCTCATGCTTTGAATACTCGGTTGCGTATATTTGGCACAGAAGATATTGTCAGCCTGTTCTATATCAAATGTGGAAAATGCAACAACGTGTGAGAGTAGTGATCTTTTTTTCTTTTTTTCCCTTGTTTCTTACGTGGAGACCACTGATATAGTTAGGTTCTGTAATTCCACAGTTGCAGTGCTGGAAATAAATAAAGGTAAGTAATGCAACAGTATAAAATGAAAAATAGCATCTGCTCTCATGATCCATCAATGAGATATTCTACTAGTCTGTATCCCACACATGTATTATTTTCAGCTCATTGATAAGGCAGTCCTTTTATGATCCATGGGTGTCCACAGATATTGAGAGGATTTGGGAACACCAAGAAAGATTCAAGGAGATGCAGGTACACCTAAGTACATCTTTTTGACTGTATTTCTGGTAAGGAATCCACATGAACTATAGATGCCATGGAAGCAGAGACTCAGGCAAGTACTATCAAATTTGCACAATCAGTTTCAATCAGTTGGAATCAAATTACAAATACCAAAATAGCAGCAATCCAGATAATTAAATTTTAAAAAGCAAAATTCCAGTGTAGACACCAGAGCCACATGTAAACAGTTGATGCATATCATATAATTGAGTTTTTGAGTCCACTCCTCACATTACAGTATTATACCATGGCGATATTTCTTCTTCACATATGCATCAAGGGAAATGGGGTGCTGCTGTATTGCCGCTATATCTCTCCATGACAGCTGCAAGAAAACTAAACAGACTATGTACATGTATCTGTAAGAAAGATATATAACTCTGATGTGAAACTTTTCTTAAAATATGCCTCTGAATCACACAGAGCAGTGTCCAAGACTATAGTCTCTTTTAACATGCATCATGCATGCATAATACAATATTTAGTTGATTGGGTATGCTGGCTACTAGTTCTCCTGTCCTTTCCACTGTGCACTTCTCTTTTTCTCTATGCTAAAGTGAAGAAAATTCTAGCATTTAGTCCTACTATTGTTTGATTTCTTGTTAAATAAAAGCTGTTTTTTTTTTATTTGGGTCTATATCAATTCATTGAAGATAAAATTCCTAGAACTTCCATTCATCAAGCATTATACAGTGAATGTTCCCTTCAGCCAATGTTCACATCAGTAAATTTTTTACACATGGAATGGAGTAAATTGTCCACCACTCCGACTATTACATACAGAGTAGTATATCAAATCCAGGAAGATGGGAGGGTTGCACCCCTCTCACACCCCCTACTTATATATACCAACTTCGAGATCGCACTACAGTGGAGAAAAACTAACTCCTTTCCCTGTGTAAAGCATTCACTGATGTAAATGTACACTGAAGGGAAGGTTTGCTGAATAATGTTTGATGACTGGTGGCTTGAGGAATTTTATCTTTGATGAAGTAATTTAGACCCATCTTATTTATGCAAAATATTGTGATTTACTCATCTCATACTATGTTTGTAATTCCCTTCATCTGTCGTTGCAGTGGTCTGCAAAGGAAGTGACAGGGACATCCTGAGGATGAAAGCCTCGCTTCAGTGCTAATCGTAATCTCTGCAGTACGCATGCTAATTTAAAGAGAAAAAAGCCAGTTCTTCTTTATCAAAGATGTCATATAATTCGTTGTAAGAAAATGGGCCCACTTATCAATGGTAATTACTGGGAAGTGCCATTGTTGATACCTGGATGAGAAGCCTAGAAGTTGTATTCGTTATACTTTGTGCAGGGTCTACTACAGATGATCGAACTTTTAAAACATCGACTTCCATATGGCTGAGACCATATGATTGACGTTTCAAAAGTTTGAACACCTGAAAAAAAATAAAACAAAACAAAAATATTTCTGGGCATTTTTGCAGGGGGGGGGACCCCACTGCACCCTCCCCAACATCCTTTGATATTTAAATATACCAGGTCTGAGATCAGAGGAGGAAAAGGGAAATTTTCTCATTCTGCACTGTACAAAGATCTCTGTTTAGAACTTTTGGTGTTTTAAAACTTCTATCATATGGTCGCAGCCATATGAAAATCAAAGTTTTAAGATTTTGATCATCTGTAGGGGACTCTTTGTCCCAGGTTTCACTAGTTCTGGGATAGTATTGCAGAGGGTCTCATGCAACACTATCTCAAAGTCAAAGCACTGTTTTGTCTTCAGAATTACTTTTTTTTCTGGGAGAAGAATATACATGTAAAGTAAGAGTCTATGGCAGAATGACTGTATTGCATATGGTATGCTGCTCTATGATCAGGTAGTGAGAGTTCATAAATATTTTATGTTACTGAATCTCATTGCCTATTTATTGCAAAGCCTGACAGTGAAAAAATGCACAGGGTAGCTCCTAATAGTGTCCAACCACATTTGCCCCCATGACCATTTGACCCTAACAAAATCCCTTCACACATCTCAACTGTCCAGATTTTCCCAGAATGTCCACGTTTTTTGCCTCATGTTTTTGGTCTGCTCCTTGCAAAATGTGTGGTTTTCTGACAATCAATGAAGACTTTGACTTATGTTTGAGTTTCAGACTTCATATTCTTCATAAAAATGTGTGCTTGCACAAGTCATGCTATTCCAGCAACTTTCAAAGTTTATAAAAGCAATATTTAAAATCAGTCTCTATTTTTGGGCCTTTGTCCTCCCATTATTTTATACTTTGTCTAGATACCTTCTGCTAAGAGGTTGAGAAATATGCATCCCTTATGTGTTGGCCATACTACTGCAAGCATGATAGGTAAAACTCTCATTCATGCGATGTTAAAGCTGTGATATGATGGGCAGTATTCTGTAACACAGAGAATATACCATACTCCTTTTATTCATTAACATGTCCTTTATATTTGTCTTCTGTACAAAAAGGGAAATGACTACCAATGACACGCAATGTGTATGCCACCTTTATATGCTTTGCTATCTGTTTTGTATATAATGCATCTATATATTGTGTTTTGTGTTTTGTCACTTCCCCTATATATATATATATATTCTTATGCATCCATTGCCTTTATACCCTCAAGCCAGCTCTCATATTCACATTACATATATATATGTTATATGCATATATTACAATATATGCATATGCATATATTACAATTCCTCATTCATGCTGTATATAATGTATTCCACTACTGTGTAAGCTGCATAAAAAGTCTGGAAGAGCTGTTATGGAATGAAGTATGATGTAAGTTCTCAGTGAAGCATGCTACCCAGAGAATAAGTCATTTGGAATACAATCTTTTATATGCACTCCATCTCCTGTCAGATGGCAGTTTATTAGTGCACAACTGCAAAACACATCCATGGAAACTAAGTATTTCCTTGAATACCATTTAATGTGCTTTCCTCCTCATTGATACATAGATTTTTTGGTAACCGTTTGAAATGTTGGAACTCAGTTTAACTATTATACATGTGCGCTGGGATTCAATAAACTCTTTGTAGGTTTTGTGTGAAGTCTGCATGAAGTTTACATGTTTGTGCAGGTGATGCATGGTGAGCAGCAGCACTCATTGCATATTCATGTCACGCAGCAGGTTTAAATGTAAATAAGCGAGGTTACATGGCCAGGAAACCATGTAAGTGAACATGGATAGCAATTCAGTTTAAGTCAGAGCACTGAAGGTCTGTGGTTTTGTGTGGAATGCCATAATGATCACAAAGGCTTAACACATAGCTCTCAATCTCTTAGTGCAAGACATCTGGACAAAGGCTAATACGATTGGGGGGGGGGGGGGGGCAATGATCCAGAAAAATGGACATATTTGATACATTTTCTCTTTAGAAATGTGCTAGAGTAACAAGGGGTTTTTGTTAAGATGCATGTTCTGAAGGGCTTGAAGTCTGAAACTCAAATGAATGTAATTATCGAGTCACATCAGTCCTGAGATCATCCCAGTGATATGGCAGAAAAGCACACATTTGATAAGGAATGCAACAAATGATATAAAGGCAAAAATTTGGACATTCTGTGAAAATCTGGACAGTTGAGATGTATGATACTTAAGTATATGGTCCAAACACAATACTGGACAGTGTATCTACAGAGCAGAGTATTGTGATATCCCATTCCTGGCATTCTGTACTGAAATTGTGTAAATGATCTGTAAGGGTACATGGACTGCCATGTAAAATTAACAGTCAGGGGAAGTATGTGTATTGAATAGGGGCACATAGATGAAGTGTAGGAATGAACATGGGGAGAGGACAGGTGAAACAACCTAATGTACAGCAGATAAGGGCATGTCAATGGAAGAAAGCTGAAGCAGCAACACCAATCACATATCAATATGGTACAGTAGGAACTGTACAGTTTAAATGTATATTATGTGACTGTCACAGAAGGTGACATAACAAGGGAAGGATGTCTGCGTGAGATAACCATCCTGATATGAAAAATGCAGAGGACATCTATCACGGATGTTATATACAATTCTGGTATGGTGCATTTTGTGAAACTGTACAAACTGATTTGTCTGAATATGAGTATAATCGCAGCAGAGGTCTCCAGCAAGTAGGACAAAGGTAAAGGCTGATGGACAACATTAGAAGAAGCACGCACAATCATGGAGTATCTCAGGCAACACTTTATAACTGATGACATCAGCAATGTCTGGTGAGAAGAATATGGTAGTAACAGTCTCCCTCATGCTGGTGTAAAAGGCTCCCTGTAATGTCAAGCAATAGCATAAACACACGCACACACACTCACACACACACACACACACACACACACACACACACACACACACACACACACACACAGTTGACTGCAGTGAAAACAGAATCCCTACCTAAGTACAGAGACTACAGAATGCAGTACTTTACCCAAAACCCATGGCACAAGTGTGACTTTGACAAGACTGCAGGGCAACTTATAGTGGATGATATCAGCAGGGCATGTTAGACAGAAGATGCTGGGAAGACTGTGCAGGTTCATAGGTTCATAGGTTCATAGGAAGTTACTAGCCTAATGGCCTTAGGGCATCTACAAACCTAGCCATGGAAACAAACAAGTATCCTTTTTGAGCATAGATAGTCATTGTTAGCACAGTGATTTTGTGATAAGCACCAACCATCCATGATGACATAGATGTCAACACAGGGGAGAATTTACAGTCACCCATCCATTCGCTTGAACAGGGTCATTGAAGAGCACTGCTTCACATGCAGTGGGAGCCTATTACAGAGAACTGGCATTCAGTGGAAGATGTATCTGTCTCCCCAGCGTGTTCTGTTTATGTCACAGACTAGGCTGATATCCCTGGAGCAAGTTATTCTTATCCCATTTGATTTGCAGATTTCCAGCATTTCCAGAAGAACAGGGTCTGAGACTGCTCTGTAGGCCAGGCATAGGTCACATCTCAGAAGCCTGCATGACACTAACTACAGTGATAGGTCTTTCAGTCTTTCCATATTTGTCATGTTTTGGAGGTCATGGATTCTTCTGGTCACAAACTTCTGTGTTTTCTTCAGTTGCTGCAGATGTCTGGTGAGGTGCAGTTAGAAGGGAACATTGTACTTAATCAGTGGTCTGATAAGGGTAGAGTACAGCAGAGCTATGACCTCCTTGCTCTTGGATGTAATAGCCTTATTTATGAGGTGTGCAATGTAGAATGTGTGTCTCACCACTGTGGAAGTATAAATTGCATCAACATGTGTGCCCAAGTCTTGCAACACTGTGTTTGAGCTTAGACGGGTGCTATGCATATCATAATTAGCAGGTGTAGTTCATTGCCAAAGGGGACATTGTTTGATTTAAGGTTCAGTCCATGAGTTTGGCACCAATCATTTGTCTGTGTCAGCCCCTTCTGTAACATGTTAACATAGCTTGGAGACTCTATATGACTGCGTCCAGTCCATTGCTTTTTCTCTTACTTTTGTGTGTTGTGTGTGTGATTCTACTTTTTGACCAGATTATAGGTGTTAAAATGGGGTATATAGGACAGAGGTGAAATGGGGAGCAAGCAGGGGGAAGAACAATGGGAAAGCAATACAAAAATCTGCAGGAGGCAGGAAGGAAAGAACCATAGCTATCCATTTCTTTAACAGTAAAAACTTATCATATGTGCAGAATATTAGCTGGATTTGGACTGTCACCTCCAGAGAGAGGGGTGACAACAATATAATCAAGTTGTATAGCCAATTGAACTGAATCAAGAGTGTCAAGAAGACGTGTATGAAATGAAGAGCTATGTATGGGACAATTATTTTTTTGTGAGACAGGTGCCCATTTGCTTTTTTAATTCACTAAGAGATGAATGCTGTGTAAGGGACGCACATATGTCTGGGTCAGGTAAAATGGGTAGGTGAGGAAGTAAATGCAAACAAACAAGACAAACAAGACAAGAGACAGGGATGGTGATGGACTCAAAAGGTTGGGGGACACTATGACTGGGGTGAGGGAGGGACCAATGCAGGCTCATGGACATCAAGCTTTGAGACAATGAGAATCAATTCCTCACCAGCTGGACTATCACCAATGTCCCCTTAAACCACTGGTACCTGGAGTGCTTGATGTCTTCTCCACCTGTGGAGCATGAGGGAGAGCAGCTTCACCATCCAGAAATGGCATGCGTCAATGGTATGGTGTATGACCTTATGAACCAACCCTGACATCTCCCTGCAGGTGATGAAATCACCACCTCCATCACTGCTCCCAGAGGGTACCGCTGCACCAGCTTCTGGGGCAGTACTACCTGATGGCACAGGCAGTGCAGAGGCAGCAGAAACAGTGCCACATTGGCCCCCAGATGTGTTGGACATCAGTGCTGGACTCGGTGGAGTAGGAACAGGCTGATTCACTAGGACCTGGTCTACCTCACTGTGCTGTGTAACATTTAGTGATGTAGTACACATGGAAGACAAAGAAATATTTTCATGGCAGATAATAGAAAATAAAAAAAGGACAGATAAGAGTTGGGGTCAGAGAAAAAAAAAAAGATAAAAGAAGTTCCATCATATGTGACATACAATGCATTAACCCAATTACTCAACTCTTTTATCTGAAGTATTACATTTAAGTATACGTCCTAACAGATGCATGCTATACTACAGATTGCTAAAGTAATCCTTGAAATGTGCATATATTGCACATATGCATGTTGCAGTTATACAGATTACATTTTACAGCAGGGCATTTGTGCCACTGGTATAGTATTTTTTTAATTTTAATGTAAATATTATTGAAGAAATAACAGTATTGTAAAGTTGGGAATTGTAGTATTTGAACCCACAATATCTGACTGCAGTCTAATACTAGACTCTTAAAACTGGTTTTTGCTACAGACTAATGCATGCATACTTGCTTTTACAGTTGGGATATGCATTCTCAGTTTAATAAAACTGTATAAAACACCAAAAAATCTATCTTTAACTTTTAAAGCTACAACAACACTTGTCTTCTGTTGCATACGTATCACTCACTTCCCCCTGTTTCTCCAATTGAGCAACATGAGCCTGTCAACTGAAATCATATTTGTTGGGAGCTTTGGAAAGAACAGAAAAGAACAGAAAAGCATTACACATACCAGTCTTGCAAATATTTAGCTTTCTAAGTCTTACAAGTATTCTCTTATTGTCATACTTACACAGCTGCGGGATGTCCATTCTGAAACTCATGCAACCAACAGTTGATAGTATCCCTTTTTCTCCTGTGTAGGCCATTGAAATGATGCCTATGTTGCTGTCCAGTATGTGGAATACCAGTAGTACTGGATACAGCCTGGGCCAAGCTATTCCATGCCACAGACTTGTATTGGTAACCACAATCCCCCCTGCAGGTGCCTTTGGCTATGGTGCTTTACCAGGAGTCCAATAAACATCCTGGACTCCTGGACACCCCACCTCTGTACCCTAAACTTAGCAATTTCATTTCCAACACTAGCCATGTCTACCAGATGAACTAGAGCAATGGAAACCAACACTTTCTCACCAATTCTAGTTATCACATTTACCGGTAGTGCACAACCCCCAACAATGATACCAAACGGGTTTGCACAATGTTAAGCAGGGCACAGCAATGCCAAGCAGGGAGAAATAAAATAATTGAAACTGGAAGGTTAATCTGGCATCTGGCCTTAGTTTAAGGGTTGTCTATTGATGTAGCCTGCAGATATATATTGGAAATTGGAAAGTAACTGTTAGGTGAGTTAAGTTTGCAGACATGCACTGGGGGCATAAATGTAATGACAAAACACAATTTATTGCCTTTAAATACTGAGGAAAATTGATTTTTACAGTGTGGGATTCAAACCTAGGCATAAGGGACAAAACATGTTCTTCCAAAGCATTGATTGTTATTCTTTACTACAGAAGAAGTGCTGCTCAGACCTAGTCAGGAATCACATATAAATACAGTGACAGCCTGAACTGTTATGTATGTGTGCAACCTGACAAGGTTATTGGATATAGATCCATTTATGTATGTGTCTTAGGTAACTGTAAAGGTCATGCAAGTCCAGATAGCAGAATTATACTTACAGAAATATAGTAGACAGTATACACTTGGTCATGCATCTGAAAACACAATACTGGTGTCTCATTCCTCATACATATATTTCATATCAGCTCCACCATCTAAAGTGTTATAAGTGAAAGTGAATATAATGAGAAGTGGAGCAACAGTAAAAGTGGATGGATTACCAGGATCATGTATATGGCAGTTCTACACTTACTCTTGTTTCCACAAGAATGTTGAAATAACACACCTATTTTTCAGTTTATTGCTATAAGCTACACTGCCACAACAGTAAAAACATGTCACACACCCAGGACCATCTGTAATCCAGCCCTACACTTACACCTGCTGTCACAGGACTAGTTACATGGCATTCCCTAATTTTCAAATCATTCTTAAGATTTCTGTGTTAACCACTGTGCAATGTCACTTAGCGGGTGTGTGCAGTGCCCAACAGAATTAATTGAATGTATCCAGGTTTCAGGTATTGGCTGTCTGAGTCCTGTCTGGAGGTGTTCAATGGCTGCAGCTGCTGAGGTACCTTTCTAATCACCATGCAATGGTGCTAAGCACAGTTGCATGATGGAACTCAGAAATTGCAACAATTTATTGTTTCTAACCTTTGCCCTTTGACATATGCCCTTTTTGCAGGTGTTCTGCAGGTGTTATGTCTGGTTCTGGGTGGGCAACTAGTCCAGTTTGCCCACTGCCGTACTTTGTGCAAATGAGATAAGCACAACCAAACCTGACATTCAGTTTCTCTGTTTCCTGTGTTTGTGCTAAGCTGTGCATCATGTAAACAAAAAAAGGAAAAGTAGATGAAATGAGGAAAAGCAATCTATGGCATACACATTACAAAATGCTAGTACATATATTTCTATATAAGTCTGGATTTGAACTTTCACTCCAAAGAACCTTCAAAATACAGTAAGGGTGGCTTATTCCTCTTTGCTACACAAACAGCTTTGCATAAAGGAATTGAAATTATTCTGCATACAACCAATTGCAACATCATCTGCAGTAATATGAAACCATACAACTGTTATTTGTACATTTATTATTTTTAAATGTATTGCACTTCACTTAGCTGACCAGTAATCTGAGACATGAAAGATGGCTGCCTCTTATGTGGCTATAGCCTCTGCAGCTCCCATTGTTCATTTCATTGTTCATGTCATATTCGTGCAGGAGTTGTTGGCATGTGTCAGTATGCGTCTGTTTTTCGTTTTGAGTCTTGCCTGTGGCTGGGTGTGTAGCAAAATGCAGCCGTGGTGCCGGTTGGACCATTTGGACCATTGAACTTGCTTGGAGTAGGTTGGAGTGGCTGGAGTGGCTGGGATGGTTGGTCTGGTCATGTTGTGGCTGCTCAGGTCTATGTGTGGGAGGTGCGCTGAGACGAGCTGATGTTGGAGACCCGAATGTCTGATGGTGTTAGTTGGTGTACGATGGGATCGTGCTCGATATGGATGTGATTTTGATGAGGGCACTGGACTCATGCTGGTGCTGAGATGAGGTTGTCACTGAGTGGATGGTAAAAAGACATTGCGGTGGCCTCGAGATGGAGAGTAGCACCAAGGAAGGATGATGGGACCCAATTGTCTGACTGTGCTGCATATGTCCTGATCCAGATTTTTGACTTTTGTTTTTCTTGGGTCGGTGGAACTGGTCTGAGATTGGCCGGTGTGGAGATGGAGCTTTGGTTGGCTTGGATTCTGTGGTGTGTGTGTGTGTGTGTGTGTGTGTGTGTGTGTGTGTGTGTGTGTGTATTGTTTCATGTGTTTATGTTTTTGTGTTTTTTGCTAAATGGTTATGCATTATGTTTATCTGTGAGCTTGAAGAAATGAAATTTCATTCAGCTGTGCACTTTTTGGTTCTATGGACTGAATGACAATAAAGTTTTATTTGATTTGATTTGATTTGTAAGCCATTGTATATCATTGTCCTTAAAATGTATAAGGATACTAAATGGCAATAATATAATACGCTGTTGCCAGTAAATGAAGGGGAATTTGGATGTCAATGAACAGAATCTGTAAATTGTTTGCTGCTTACTTACATTTCCAGCCTTGGCAAAATTACATCTAACACATTTTAAGTCTAACCTGATACTCTCACTGGTTGTAGGGCAGTCTGTATTGCTGTTGTGTTTTCCTTCTCCCTACCAGTAATCATTCACAGTTGCAATCCATTAAAAACAAACATTGAGGGATATGTTAAATCTGCGATACTGAGCCAAGTGTTTGGGATTCAGCAATTCTAATGATTTCACACCTCATTTGTATCTTCAACATGCTGACAGCCCTGAATCTACACCATAAAAAGGCAACCATGTAGCTAGGGAAATGAAGGTGAGGAGACTTATTTATGTGGAGAACTCAAAAAAGAGGCTATTTCTATTGGATATATCTGCACAGAGGATTACTGAACTTGAGTATGCTTGCTGCTTGCATTTTGTCAGCTACACACTGCATATGATAAAATGTAATTATAAAAAAACCTGTATAATAGTTTTATATATGGGTCTGCTTTGTTTTGTTGAATCTCATTTCACTGATTTTTATTTCACCCCGGCCACTTCACTGAAAACACAAATTATTGAAAACTCATTTCACTGAATCTCATTTCACTGAACTGAACTAAGTATATATGACACTATGTAGAGTAATGTAAGGCAAGTAAAAGGCATATTCCCTTTTCCCCACTATAGTACAATCCTGGAGTTAGTATATATAGTTGGAGGGATGGTGGGCAAAGCACCCTACCTTGTTTGTTTTATATTGCATTTTACCAAAAACGTCAGAGCAATACATTTTAAACAATATACATGCATAGTTGCAATACCAATGACTAACTCTCTACAGAAGGCAATATGTACTCAAACCCCCCCCCCCAACTATATATACTAACTCCAGGATCAAACTAGAATGGGGAAAAGGGCATATACCTTTTACTTGCCTTACAGTATCTTATAAAAGGTTATACCTTAACATGGAATGTTCTATGTTAAATCTGTAGGCATGTGTTGTCAGGGACAGTTCATTTGATTGCACTTTTAGCATTCAAAGATGGTTTGTTAGCAAAACGTGTCATTTTTCTGTTTTTTTGAGGGTCGGAGAGCAAAGCTGAACTTCTGTTATGGCACAAACAAGGATATGTTGCTATTGTTACTTTCTGTTGTTTGCATCCATGCAGTTTGCATGTTGTTTGTATTTCAATAGACTGTTTTATGTTTCTCCAGTGGTAATACTGAAATCCTACCTTTTCTGTTTTATCTGGGAACAGTTATTTTGTAGTTATGTGATACGTATGTATATTATCATTCTGTTGTCTTTTAGGACACCTAGAACTATGTCACCCAGGTATCTCAATCCTCGAAAACTACCCTTCACTCACCCTGAGAATCAGGTTAATGTGGAAGCTTTTAGGTGACATGGTGCCTTCCTCCTTAAGAGGGGACATGGAGATATGTCAGGCAGAATGCAGACTTGGAAGCACATCATCACAGACATTAATGCAGCGGGTGGTGCAGTTGGTGGCCACAGCAGGACATATTACCAGGTGTGCCATGGGGCCACTGACATAATCTCATCTGCACGGAGGTGCAGTGATCCATGGTTAGATGGGCACCAGGAGGGGTCTGCTACAGAGCCACCACTAACAGCAAATGAAGAGTTCCTGTCCACTGTCAGAGATAAAGACAGCTCCCCGGAAAGTGCAGAACAGCATATCCTTGACATTGCTGCTATTGTGTAGGGACAGCAAGCATGACCCAGAAGGAGTTTCCAGGTAGACTTTTGTATCTCACTTGTTAAATACTGTAAAACAATTTAAATAAATACATTAGTTCTGTTTCACAATATTTTTTTTTAGGGGGGGATTGAAGATTGCTACAGTCAACACATTCTAATTGATTGCTATGGGCTTAGGTTAGAGTTGTCATCCAAGTTCTTGTTGAAAGTAAAGTTAATGGACATATAAAGGTGTGTTGCCCCCTGTGTTACTGTTAATTGTGATGATGTTGTCCTTACCTTTTGCTTAACGTCTTCCAGGACTATCTGGCATACAGAGGATACCACCCTCTGCACATGGTAAGCCAAACATTTTTATGTCAGTACTGATGAGCAATTCAAAGAAATATTTCAGTGCGTGATGATGATGTCAGGACTGTTGTTTGTATTGCTGTACTGTCTAATAGTGGCAGCACTGTTATTTTGTTAGCATATATTGGGCTATAGTAGTGCAGGTATTAATTTCTCCTGTGTCTGTTGCTTATTATCACAGCTGATCCTGATAGTGGAAGTGTGGGACTTCTACCACCTGATATCAGAGTATCAGTGGACTCTGATGATGATCCTGGCCACACAGAGGCACATTCGGGGGAGGGGTACAGAGGTTGAATATGACACTAAGGTTGACATACAGCCATCCCTGAAATTCCATCAGACATAGCCAGTAGTCCAATACCTACTCATTCCAGTGAGCCCACAGATATTGGACAGGTGAAGGGCAAGACAATCAATCAGAGAAGTGTGGTTACTGCGGCTTCAGTAGTTGTTGACTCTGGGCATAGCCAAAGTGTGGCAAGGTGCCATGCAGGAAGATTGTTAGAGGTGCTCTGAGGAGGCCTGATGTCCATTCTCCTGCTGATCTAGGTCTCTCTTCCCGTGTCACTCAACATATGTTTAAAGCCATCATGGAGGCACAGGAACATTCCCATAGGTGTGCCAGAGAAATGCTTACGGTTGTAGATGTGGCACAGGTAGACATACATGACTGCCTCCACCATGTTGCCAGTGCAATGTATCAGATAAATGATATGTTGGAACAGGCAGTGTCTGTGATGGAACATCTGCTGGGAGAGAACAGCATCCTCATGAGTGTAGGTTAGCCACATTATCTGCTGTTAGCCAGCATGGCCATGCCCAATCACACTCCCATAGTGGCAGCACTTCCACTTCTCCATTATTGGGTGAACTGCCCACACCAGACATGACAGACCATGGGGTCATGGTCCTGGGCATACTTGTGAGGGGAGGTCATCCAGCAGACATCAGTCATGTTATGGTACCAGCAGTGCATCTAACTGTGGGTGTGGATATGCCAGTGCAACCCCTGGCAGAGGCAGTTCTCATGGTCGGGGATGGCAATGATGAACTGCCACTTCTGACATGCACAGCTCTCACCTGTCCGACATACCAAGATATAGACCTAGCACAGAGCTTGGCTGTGTTCATGCAAACACTCACACACTTTCATCTGGCGGTCCCCTTCAGACACACATACACACACACACAGACACAAACATACAGACACACACACACACACACACACACACACACACACACACACACACACACACACACACACACAACAGTCACATGGTTCAGCTGTGCAGCTTAAACCTCAATTTGCCTCACTGGCCATTGGTTGCTTTCTCCAAATATCTGCCTGCTTCTCTTTCTTACTTGTACACACTCAGCAATCTTTTGTGTCAGCCTATCCATCCTACCTGCCCCCAGCACCCTATGCTAGTGATGATAACTGTGCCATATCCCTATTTTATATCCTTTGCATGCATGTATACATAAGCTTTGTATTTGATGATCAGGGTGCATAGCTGACTTAGTGCTTAGTATATTTGTGTTTGTGATGTTACACTGGTAATTGTACCTTTGACTTATATTGGTCTTAGAAAGTTACACAGTTGACAGCATCAACATTTTCCAACTATATTGTGAATGATCTTGTGTGGGTTGTGAAGTCTTAAGCTGCAATGTGTATCATTACTTTCTAACTGCTCTCTTTAATGATTTACCAGTACAAACATATGGTGGTAAACTGAGGACATGCAGTGACCATCACTACTTTTCAGAGGTTTGACTGTGTGGATCTTTGATGCTTGAGGCCTACTACTTAGTAATGGACACATATAAGTCAAATAAGTCTGTGTTGTCACATGTTGCAGTCATTTCTATACAACTCTCCCACCTTTAGCTTGCTTATACTACCAAGTAACAAAATGCAAGGATATATCAGTCATTCATATTATTACACAATGCACTCCAGGTTCAACACTTACCTTGTAAATCCAGCAGATGTTTTAGTTAAGGGCTGTCTCTGTCTGATGCAAGCAGTACACAGCCAATACATGGAAAGGTAAGGGTTTTGAGAGTTGCCTGGCATCCATGTTACTATATGTATGTGCATAGGAGAAAGGTTTTACACCCTTAGGTGGTGAATGAGTGTGCTATGTGTTGTCACTTAGCCAGTGCAAGGGCATATTGAGCACACCTACATCTGCCTACATCCACAGCAGCTGCTGCTTCCCCCTCTGACTCCTCATTTGCATGTGGCTGTGGTGACCTTGGCATTGGTGGTGGGATGTGTGCTCCTTCTCCTTGCTGATCCTGCTGAAGCTGTTTTCTCATGGTGATGTTATGTAGCAGGGCACATACTGTGAATATTTCAGTACATGTCCGTGGATTGTGGCACATGCTGTAAATATTTCAGTACATGTCTGTAGATTGCACTGCATGGCTGCCCATGATGTACCTAGGCACTGGAACTGTGACTTCAGCAGCCCAAACACACCCTCTAGGATGTCTGTGGTTTGAGCTTGTGCCACATTATGGCATTCTTCAGTGGGGATGTGCATTTCTGATGGATGTCATCAGTCACAGTTCCAGTGCATAACCTGCATCCCCTAGTAAATGACCATGTGGGATTTCCTTCCTAGTGAACATCTGATACAGCTGGGAGATGTGCAAGATATATGTAAGTCATGGTAACTACCAGGGTTGCCAGCACTCACATTCAAAATTATTCCCTTAGCATTATACACAACTTGGTAGTTAACAGAGTCAAAGTCCTTTCTACTAATGTAGAGCCTTCCCTGTTCTCAGAGTGGTGCCTTAATTTTTACATTTGTGCAATCTATGGCACCCAGTACTCCAGGGTAGTTTTCTACAGGGTAGAATTCCTGCATATTTCTGGCCCTATCCTCAGAGTATGGTTTAAACATATGTGGTCACTAGCATGTTGGAGCATAGCATTCAATAATTGATAGAAGATCCTGGATTCTGATAGCTGTGACATCCCCTGCATGTCCTGTGTTGCTCTCTAAAAGGTACATGTAGCTAAGAATCTAAATGCCACACATACCTTTGTCTCCACTTGGATGGATGCACCTCAGTTTGCCTTGGCTCTGAGTTGAGCATGACAGAGGTTGCAGAGTTCCTGTAGTATGTCTCTATCCACCCTGTAGCGCTCTACAATTTCCACATCTTGTAGGTTGTGATAAGTTACCCAGGATCTGAAAATTCTTCTCCTTCTTGGCCTTGGTCTATTAAGCAGCAGCAGCAGCAGCATAGACTTCAGCCTGTCTCACATGCACATGAATTAAAACAACATTAGCCCCTAACATTCTTTCTGTATATACCCCTTTAAATGGCTGCATTCCAATAGGTTTTGGAATTCACAGGAAAAAAAATAGCACTGAGTCTGCATGGTTGCTTTATAGCTTGTTAAATAGTTCCTCCATCTTGGATATGTTGATTAGGACACAATTCAGCTGGTTATGCTGTAATTTGATTGCCACAGTATTTACCTTGTTTGCACAGCTGTATGTAGCTCTACACACCATGTAGAGCCACTTGTTGAATCCAAAATGGTACACTACATGTATACGGTGTAAATGGACCATGTAGGCTTTATTGAATCTGGTCGATGATCCTCAAAAAAAAAAAAAAAAAAAAAATAGGTTGTGGCTGTGATTATAAAATTCAGAGTGATAAAAACTGCATTTTTCCAGCTTAGTTTTACTGTCTTTATTACAAAGCATCCTCCTGCATCATTTCTTTTCAAAAATAGAAGTAGAAAACTAGTTGAAATGTTCTGACAGAACTTAAAACTCCCAGACAGGGAGCAGACCTAGACTTCTATATCTTGAGCAATGTTTTTGAAAAAAATATTTTTCTTTGAAATCGAAAGAGGAAAAAAGTTTATCCTTCATATAGCCCTAAGATTTGTACTACTGCTGATGATAAAACGCATTCAGCGTGCTTTTCCTCTGCTTCTTCTTTGCTCTTGATCAAAGTAGATCTGAGATTTCTTCTTACCTTATAGAAAGGGGCTGACACCTGTATGTTTCATACAGTTTTAGACTTCTAAAAAAATCTGTAAAAACTACAATAGGTACCTTTATTTATCATCGCTGAAGATTCCAAGGATTTCTTGGAAGGAGCTTGTCAAAGAAGAATTGCTTCTTCTTCTGTGATTGTCTTTTAAAATATATATAATAACCTTACTTGTTCTGTGGCAATACATCGTTAGAAAATGCTAAGTGAACTTTAATAGTGCTGTCCAAAGGGTAGGAGCCATAATACAATTCTTCACTTGACTGCAGGCAGCTTTAACTGCTAAACCTGATAATTTAGTAATCCTGTGCCCTCCACATTATTTGGAACTGACATTTCATTAGGAGCCGAAATGATAAGGGGACTTAAGAACACCTTTTGAAAGTGTTTCACTATGTTGTTTCAACCTTCAAAAGGGCACCCCGTCATCATTATGAAGCTCTGACAGAATACAATGCATACTTTTTACTGTCATTTTCTCAAATCTGCAAAAGAAATTTAAAGCTGACAGCTTTTCCTTTAACAACCTAACTAAAGGAATGTTTTTTTTTTTTTTTCCTTCCTTTAAATGACTGTCTGTAAGGCTTCATTGGCACTGAATAGCATTAGTACATTTGACCTCTGCATTTCTTTCTTATTATCAGCACTTTATCCTCAGCAGCAATATTTGTTATAAAAGTGATGAATGATGATTTGAGGCACTAGGTAATGGACCGGAATGTGAATTAAGTATTCCTACCTTTTGCATCTTAAATAAAACATATAACATAATATCTTAAATAATATGATCAGCTCTTAACTAAGTATTCATATCTATTACATATTAAAGAAATCATTTAACTTAATCACTTAAACAGTGTGATTTGATTTTTTTTACATTACTTGCAATATATTCAATTTGAGAATTTCATTCAAATGATCCATCTTGAAGAAACTGTATAGAGATTGTACAGGATAAATGTCAGATTCTATAACAGAGCTAGAGACATAGATACTTTCAGGAATATGTATATTTATTCAGCACTGATTACTTGACTGACAGCAGTGAAATCTACCACTGAAAGTCACTTTCTACAAAAATGTAGTGATGCACTTTCTTCACTGTTGTGCAATTGTAGAATTGATATATATATATATATATATATATATATATATATATATATATATATATATATATATATATATTAGTGGTTTGGTGTCTCCCCCTACACAGCGGATGGGGGGGGGGGTTGTCCACTGGAAAAATGCTTTAAAATGTGCTCACTTAAAGTGGCTTTCAGCAATTTATTTTCTTCATTTGTTCATTGAAGAATAATCCTTTGATGAAAAATGACAAATCCATCCTTGTTGCTCATTTCTAAACATTTCAGTTTTACAGTGGATAAAATGATTCTCCTAAATTAGAAGATGCGGTATTTTTGATGTTTTCTTTTATTTATTATTTATTTATATACATTTGTTGACCGGGAAAGTCCACTGGGTCAGAAACCTATTTTCAGGGGAGGCCCACAGAGTAAAGCTCCACAGTAAGTAAAATAACATCAGATTACAGTAGATAGGTAGTTATACAATTTTAGATAGAAAGACTTTACACTATATAAAAAAATATAGACAATTATCACATCATAGCAGACATTTTTACAAATACTGTAGCACCTTCTATTTAACATAGAAGTATAGGAGGTATATTTTGCCAATCGTAAATATTTCATATCTTGCAATGTGTATGAACATGTGTCTGAGTTTGTGTGTGTATGCAAACATATACCTGTACCTATGTGTACATATTTATATCAGTATCAATACAAAGATATATATCTATATCAATAGATATATTATTGTAATGCATTGTTTTGTTTATCTTTAGGAGAATTGCTGTATATGCACATATGTGCTTTCATACACACACACACACACACACACACACACACACACACACACACACACACACACACACACACACACACACACACACACACACACACACACACACACACACACACACACACACACACACACACACACACACACACACACATATATATTTATCTGTGTCTGTATAAAATTGTAATTGTTTGCTCTTGCTCATTGGTGTCACTTTTAGTCATCTGCTTTAGTAGGATTCAGCAATTGTTAAATGTTTGCTCATGGACCAAGTAACTATTGTAGTGAATACACTATAGTATTAGTTGCATGACTGTGGGGTCAATATATTAAAATAAGAGGAAGTGCGGCCAAAGTTAAAGTCCCTAAATTGGATATGTGGGAGTGGAACCCCCCCCACACACACACATGAATATGTCATCTAATGTAAATATCTGTTTCGAGTATTGCATTTTCAGTTGGAATAGTTGTGAAACATTGAGGTTAAAGAAGTAGTAGCTTATCCTATTTATTTGTTTGGTTGTACTTGGTTGTCGTATTAAAATGACACCTGTGGTGATGATTCATATGGTTGTATTCATGGAATCTGCAAATGCTGGTACTTTCTCATCTGTGTATATGTTCCTGGATCTTCTGAACTATATTATAGAACTAAGAAGAGTGAGGTGGCAGGGATATGCTATATCTGGATGGGAATCTTTAATTTCGGACAATGAAATCAGTGCTATAGAATTACTGTCTAAAACTAATGGAGAAATATAGAGTAAGGACAACAGCTATTGTGATATGTTCTAGAAAAGAAATGACTTGTTCTGATTGACTTCACACCATCATTGCTCTAATATTGTTCTGTTGGAGAGGTACAACAAGTAGAAATGAAATGGATTGTGCTGTGTTGTCTTCTGGCACTCTATGTGTAGTAATAGAAAAGACGATGTAAGCTGCTTCAGAGGAGTGTTCTGTTGTTATGCCATATTGATGTGTTTTATAGCAGACAATGTAAAACTCAGGTACAAGTCTATGTAGGTTAGTAAATCAAGGCCTTTTACAATTAGAAATATCAGTCCTACTCAATTGCTTCTTTGTAATTGGCTAATTTTGTTTCATAAATTGGATGATTTCAGTGGTAGTATGTCTCTGGTTGTTTATTTACAGAGATGAATTTTGTATGTGCTCAGGTAATATGTGTATAGTTGATAGGGCATGCCTACTTAGAGGAGAAAATTCTGAGGCGATTCTGTAGTTGTGAAAACCGTGAGGAGAATGGCAGCACTACTACAAACAAACAGTGTGCGCTGACGTCAACCTAGATTGTAGTCTCTGCTTATTGTGCATGGAGGTTAAGAGGTAGGAAAGTCACCATTTCAGTCTGTATTATTCTTTTTTTTTTTTGGTTGTACATTTTCTGGCAGTGATTCAAGTTCCTGCTAGAATAGAAATGCAACTTCAAAACTGGGAGGAGAAATCTTAATATACTGTGAGATTTTCCTGTTACCTTCTTACACATACTAATCAGATACTGATACAAAAATAATTTGTCCACACTCTTCTTGAAGTCTGGCACATTCATTTTACAGCATGAGTACTGCAGGGTTTGTTCATGATGCTGTTGATGTTTTTTTTTGTTTGTTTTTTGTTAGTAAAGGATTTCATTTCTCTATGTTATAACAGTATAACTGCTTAACAAAAGTACACAACAGCTAATGAGCTCTGTCCCTCAGTGTTCATTTCAGGATATGACTGTTATTGTCTCAGACTGGGTAAGACATTTCATATACAGAAGGTACGTTAAGTGAAAACACTGCATCATGATCTAGTTTCTTTTTAGTCCAATGGGTTGCCACCTTACAGTTTTCATTCAGTCAAAGATAAATGTTTACAAAAGTATTCTTTATGACCTTGAATAAAAATAAACACATGCTTAAACATTTTGCCACATCTTTGATTTGAGAAAAATTAGTCTTTATGATTTTTTTTTTTCTTTTGGGTCTATACTCATTTATTTCCCGCCCTATCTTTCTGCTATCCTTCCTTAACCTAATCTTCTTTAAAATTATTGTAAAAATGCATATAATGCAATTACTAACTTAAATGTGCAATTTCCTTTACTAACTTCATTTATGCTATTTTCAGATAGCAATGCAACTTTGCTTTGAATCTTTACTGATTTGACTTCTGTTTAATTTCAAAGCCATATGGATCTATGTTTTACCCAGGTTAACAAACAAACATACATACATGCATACATACATACATACATACATAAATAAATAAATACATTGATTGATTAATTAATTAAATAAATAAATACATACATTAATTAAATAAATAAATATAAATAAATAAAATAAATAAATGAATAGCTTATTGTTATTGTGCTGGCTCTTACTACTACATAACTCACATTTTTAAACCTGTGTTTCTATGTGGTGACATACCTCAATCCTACAGGACGTTGGAAGACTTATTTATTTATTTGACTATGTTAGGTTTATCAAGGTAGAGCACTAATCACAGCGTGACCATCTGCAGGTTCAGCCTGAGTTACATGCAAAATAGTAGCAATAATAATGTATCAATTACAACCAACACTGAAACATAAAGCTAATACAAGACTGTCACAAAAAATGAGAGATACTTTGTACAAACTTTATATCATGGTAAGGTGAACATGCCTGCAGGTTGAGAATTATGTACTCTATCGCATGTCTTAACACATGCCATCAAGTGACAATGACTTGAACCTCGAACACACACACACACACACACACACGCACGCACGCACGCACGCACACACACACACACCTCTAGGTCTGGTGATAGGACCACAAATTCATCTGACCTTCCATCTAAGTTCCTCTCATTCTATAGACGGTTAGGAACCTCTTTGTGTTTGAACATATCATTCATCATGGAATGTTTATCTCTACACAGAAGTCCAGTGAAAGCTCACTACTTGACTTTAGATCCAATAGGTTACATCAGACAGTAACACTTGACGGAATATTTCTGTCATGTCCACTGCACAGAAAGTTAGGACTCATAATGACATCACTTAGTCTTGCTTTTCATCATGTGACAAAGCGTTCCATTACTCTTTCATAAAAGGCACATTCACCAGTTTAAAACCACTCTGTCTGCATTTTCTGTGTACAATCAGGAAGAGAAGAAGAAATGCACACAGGTCTGCATTTCTGTATCAGCATGTCAACTATTAACAGTTTCTTCAGACATTACAGGTGTCTAGTAATCGGTTGACTCAGGTGAACTTCACATTACATAAATAAGTGCCTGTAACCTATACACTGGAATTACCTAGTGTGATGGCATAACTGATACACATGTAACTGTAACATGCATTTCAATGATTCAGGTGGGATATGCTAAATAACATTACAACTCAATACAAACTGATCAGTATGAATTCAGAAATTACTTTACAAGTGTGTGAATGTTAGCTTAAACTGCAGACAGTTTTTTATATGAGCACTCGTGATCTTCTTTCAATATATATACATTTGCACAGTTATAAAACTCAAGGTCATACATATGTGCTATAGAATCCATTAATTGAGCACGTGTGCCAATCATGTTTGTATAATACGAGGCATTTTCAGCTGCACAGACAAGAACCAAGAAATGATTTATGTTAAATTTTTTATGTTTTTCCTTATAAAGTGGGTGTTAAAGGAAAGCCTGCAAAAATAATTCTTACTGTAAGAGAACGATGTGTTATTGATCCAGAGGTCAGCGGCCACACTGGAGTTGCCCTTTAGATTTCCAGGAATGGTACTGTACCATTGCATTCAGTATGTTATACATGGAGCAACAAAAGGCACTGGCTGTTGGCCTTGAAGGTCTTATGATTGCCTTTGGAATCTACACAGGAAAGTGATAGTAAACAAAAACAAAATGTTAAAAAAAAATTATACTAAAAGTCACAGAAATGAAGGTCAAGATTGTAATTAATTAAAACTATTAATATTAAAAAGAAACCTAATACCACAATGCATTTGCAGCAATGATCACACACACACACACACACACACACACACACACACACACACACACACACACACACACACACACACACACACACTCATGCACCATACGCACGCACACACACACACACACACACACACGCATACATGCACACACAAGCACGCACACACATGCACACACACACATGTGCACCATACGCACACACACACACACACATGTGCACACACACGCACGCACACACACACACACACACACACACACACACACACACACACACTGCTGAATTTTGCAGTCAGTGAATTATTTTATACCAGAGTTGAGTTGTATCTCTTTATCTCTTTTGTACTTATAATACTTGTATGCTTACTGCAAACTGAGTAATAATTTGAAAATGAGTAAATATATGTGACTGTAGAGAGGCTATCACTTGTATGTAAATAATAAAATGTAAGTAATCATATTTGAATAGCATTTATAGTATTAATACTGTGTGTCTACTGCAATTATTAGTTTCCCATGCCCTCAAAAAACACTATCTTAAACTAAGGGACTCAAGCGTTTTGTAGCAGATGTAGGTTGCTGACTGCATTCAAACTCAATCCTGAGTTCAGGCAAGCAGCTACCGAGCACTATCTAAACTCATTGCTTGAGTTTAAGGGAGGTGAGTGGAGCAGTCATGAGGAGGAAGATAGAGGGGGATTTGGGGTTAAGGAATTGGAGGGGGGGTTTCAGTTTAGGCAGAGGAAACAGATTTTGTAGTCAGTGAGCAGAAAGGGGATTTTTGGTTTAGGCAGAGGAAACAGATTTTATAGTTAGTGAGCAGAAAGAGGATTTTTGGTTTAGGCAGAGGAAACAGATTTTATAGTTAGTGAGCAGAAAGGGGATTTTTAGTTTAGGCAGCAGAAGGAGAGTTTTGGGGTTTGACAGCAATCAGAGAATTTAGGTTTAGGAAAGGGTATTGGAGTTTTAGGTTTAAGGATTGATCAGAGAGTTTAGAGTTAGGGAGGGGGAATGGAGGTTTAGTTTAAGGGATCAAGAACTTGAGTTGAGAACTCAGTGAGAGTTTTAGGGTTAGAGTTTGGTCTTTGCTAGGGCTGTACAGTTTAGTAGGGTCACGTGTTAGAAGGGCCGCATAGAAATGGAAGATCAGGTTAGTGGGAATTTGAGCACTTGCATTTTCGAGCATGTTGCTGAAAGTGTTGTGAGTGAGTAACACACAAGCACCTATAGTAAACCCATGATATAACTCATGCGAAACCTGTGCTTCATTCAGACTTTTGTATGTATTTATAAGTGAGAGACACCAGGAAGCTAAATATCTCATCCTGTTTCCAAGGTTTAGACAGAGATTTAGTAGACATAATCATCTGGAAATGAATAATTTTACACTAATTATTAGAGCTTATTGAATGGAGAGAAGTCTGCCAAGGATATGGAAAAGTATATATTCTTCTTGAGTGTGTAAATGAGTGTAATTTTGGCAACTGGGGATAATCTTACAAGGAGAAGGTCACTATAGTACATGAGATGATGACAGTACTTTCCTTCCTACATAAATTAATGCTTTGCCTCTTCCTGCCTCATAATGTCTGCTGTTTGATGGCATTATTCATTTTGCAGCTGCGAGGTGTTCCTCAACTAAATCTGTCACATAGATGGCACAGCATGCACTTTCTATGTTCACTGCCTCATTATCCATTGGGCTGCAAAACAAAGACCATATAACCATTTGTTCAGAAACAGGTAATGCATGCCTTGACTACAGAGTAAACAAATGCAGTACAGACATTTAAATTGCTAAAAAGAAAGAAATTAAAGCTAAATACAAGTTCTTAATCCAAAATTAAGTTTGAAATCTACAAGTGTCAACAATTATTTTATTTATTTAACTATACATTTGTTTATTTATTTCCATGATAACTGAATACACTGACCGGATGAGGTTACTCTTCTCATACATTAAATCTGACTGGAGGCATATATGTCTGCCACTTTAAAAAGAGTTACATTTGAGGGCAAATGCATAACTGAAAGCAATGTGAATAAAACATGGAGAAAGAAATTGCTTCCTCAGTTTCTTCTAAAGTGAAACTCCAAGATTAAATACTAGTTGGCCATAACTGTAATTTTTGCTTTCAGGCTTCATATCTCAGGCAATTGATAAAAAAGCAAATAAATGAGTTAGGAGAAATCTGCAGAGAAAAAAAATTACCTTTGTCATTTTTCTTGTTCTAGGATATATTTAGGTTCATAGGTAGGTACTAGGCTATCTGCCTGAAGGCATTTATAAGCCTAGCCAGAATGTGTTGGCTTTCACTGCCCCCTTAAATTAGTTCCCTGTGCCTCTGTCCAGCAGAGCCATTGGAGTGATCCCCAGGGTAAAATTTCTGTTTCCCATCCACTCATCAATGTTTCTCTTGAAGAGGGTTAGCGAGGAGCACTGCCTAATGTAGATTGGAATCTTGTTCCAAAGCATGGGAAGTCTCTGGGATAGGAATCTATCCCTCCAGCACGTCCTATTTATTGTTGTGGTGAAGTTTTGATCCCTAGAGCATGTGGCTGGAGGGGCAAGGGAGCCCTCAAGATTTTTTGCAGGGGGGTGCAAAACCCAGAGCCCCACCCACACAGTGCCCCCTCCCTCAACCCCCCCCCCACACACACAGCCATTCCAGTGTCCCATTACTTGGCTATTTCTCCCCATTTGCCATCGACTCTGTTCAAATCTCTCAGTGTGCATACTGTTTTATGCTTTACTTCTACAATGATTACATATATTTGGATTTAATTTACAACTTGTATTTCAAATTTTATAGCACAAACACTGAGGCACACATTTCACATTTGCTAAACAAAGCAACAGTCTTGCAATGAAAACAGACTTAGCATTAGAACTTCTCTGCTTTTGAAACTCGCATTGATTGAAACAGCATTGAAACCCACATTCAAAGAGAATGCATCTGGGCAGTGGCGGGTTAAGTTTAACTCTGGGCTGTTTTCAAAGCATATCAAATGCACACATTTTTAGGCCCATGAAAAAGTATGGTGATTCATGTTCCTGATAATAATTGAATTATATCCGTTGTATAATACAGCACCTGCACCACTTGTTACAGTGTATTTTAAATTTATAGTTTTGAACATTTTCCAGTAAGCAGTGAAACAATTCAAAACATATGAACCAGTAATGACAAACTGCCTAGTTCAGAACATTTCAACCATAAAAGGCCACTCAAACTTCTGTCATTATAATCCACCAATATTAATCAATATGCACAATCTCTGCAGTCTGCAGAAGTCATCTGAATTCCACATTAAAAAGATCTGAAACTAATGAAGAGATTGTTGCTATAAAACATGTATTTCAGTGTTTCATCTACAAATGTAGTGCCCATTGCCCTAGATACTAGAAGAATATATTGCCTATGTTACATTAAAAGAAATGGTAAGCTGGTATATTGCAACAGGAAATCTGTGACAAGCTGAAAAAGAGGTTCATAGTTACTAGGCACCAAAGGGACATACTCAGGACAGGACTGCAGCACCCCACCCCCTTAAAATACACATTTACATGCTGTGGTAGTAGAAGCTACAGCCCTCTGTATCAAAGATGCAAGTATGCTACCTGCTGTGCTGCTAACACTGCTTTAAAATTCTATACTACAATGATACCATTTGTTAAACAGATCAGTAATGACACATTTAAGACGTCACATACTTCAGAAAATACATGCTAATATAAAGCCGATTATTCTATCAGCTTTCTAACAGAAATATGTATAATGCCCACCTATTTTGAGGGCTTTCCACAATTATTTTTTGTCTTTGTTCAAAGTTCTTGAGCTAACAAGCTGAAATGTATGTGAAAACGGGCACACTTTTCCTTTTGCTTCAGTTACTTCCCAAACCTGCTCAAAAGTACAATTAGGACAGAAATGGACATACTTAAAATCTACACAGTCACCTGCAATATTTACCAGGCTACTGACAAATCAAATTATGGTGACGCTTAATATTGATCAAATAAATCTGAAAACATGTCTGAATTTATTTGATCAGTCTGTAACACAGTCTGTAACACAAACATATTGAAGGAACAGAAAAGTTAAAACACTTTTTTCAAACAATTCACAAGTTTTAAAAAGGACAGCAGTGATAAAAATAAATACAGCCAGCCATATGTCACTTGCCATGAAGGAGGGTAAAATGTCTAACTTCTATCTCACAGACTATGAAAAAAATATCATCACACCATCTATACCGCGGCATAATTGTAATAATCTATGGCACTGTGGTGTGTGTTATGGTGGTGTTTACTCCCTCTGGTGCAGAGTATTTAGTATCCCACACCCCCAGATTATTGTTTAAATATTTACCATATACAAATGATCTATTCAAGTGACAGCTCTCTTCATTTGCCTGTCACTGATGTAGGTAGCAATATGTCATTTTAAATACCAAAATAATTTTGAAAATACAATTCTTAAACTAGGATGAAGAAAAATCAATCTTATATCACACCCCATTCACCAAGGATTTACTGAAATTACTTGCCAGTGCCACAATAAACTCATTTTCCACATATTTTAAATAAGCAAATACAATTTTCCCACACATTTACTAACACTTTTTTTCAGGGGCTTAAGTTTCTGGCAGATAAATATTAGTTTCATTAACTTGAGTATGTCACGTTCCACCCAGAGGTTTAGAAATGTGCATATGTAGTAATTAGTAAATTAATACTTAGGGCAGCCTAGACAAAATACAATTAAATCTTTACCCTTTTCAGCTCTAACACATGGCAAACAAAAACAACACATCAGAAGTGAGACTGCTATAGTGACATACACTTACAAATATTTACACACCCCCACATCTTAATTTGTATGTGGTTTTACTGCTACACATTTGGACTGAAACTGGGAATAAGAAAATGAAGTGAAGCAGCCTAAACAAAAAGAGAAGTGGTTAAACACATTGGCAGTTTCTTGCATCTCCTAAAGGAAAATGGGAAACATTTATTCTTCCTGCATTCATGCAAGACAGAAAACGACTGCATACAAAAAGGGTACACTGTTTAATCACACACACACACACACACACACACACACACACACACACACACACACACACACACACACACACACAAAAGAAAGAGGAAGTCCTAAGCTACTTAATCAGAGGCTAGAACTGCTCTTATTTTCACATCTTCTCATAGTAGTCACAACAACAATATATACATTCCCCTGAAGCTTAGAGTTACGCAATTTTTAGGAAAAAAATGCACTCTGTGATGAAGGCAGTGTTGGGAAAGCCTTGTACCTTTCATTTCAATGGGTTATTATGGCATGCTGGCAATGTGGCATGGGGATGATGGGATTGGGAATGGGGAGGGCAGGGCCAGGGTCAGGGACACAAATGCACACTCTGCCTCAAGTACGCCACTTTTACGTTTTGGCGCCAAACTGGAAACCAGGATTCAGTTAAAAAAAAAAAAACAGCTGAGGATCTCCATTGACCATCGCATCCATGATGTGATGCTTGACATGACGGGCCTGCGGTCTGCTGAAGACCCTTGAAAGAGCTCCTCTAGGCCTACTCCTGACTGGCTGACTCCAGAAGTTAGGAGTACACCAGGAGCTTCTTTCAAGGTTATTTGGCAGGCCTTATGTCAGGCATCACATCGTGGATGCGATGGCTGATGGAGAAACTGTCAGCCGCAGATTCTGTCTGCAGTCTTCACAGGCAAAGACAAGCATGGCATGAGATTGGGAATGGGGAGAGCAGGGGCAATGGACACCAGGGGAAATCACTGGACACACTCGCGTCAGGTCACTCGACTCCATCTCAAGTGAAGTGCGCCACTTTGGTGCCAAGCTGGCCTGAAAGCATACAAAAAAAAAAAATTACCTCAGGACTCAGAAGTCAGGACTGGAGTTTCTTTCTTGGTTCTTCTCTTCCGAGTTCCTTCCAGCTCAACCCAGAACCGACACACCTACCTTAAGTTCAATCAGGAGGATGCAGAAGAAGTCAGGAGACTCTCTCCTCTTGACGAGTACACTAGTCTTCTTTCTTCATTTTTCTCTCCGTCCAAGTCGAACTGACACTTACCTTCAGTTCCTTCAAAATGCAACACACCAGTCCACCAGTCTGCCACACGACTCTCACGATACTCCTTCTTGCTGTGTCTGTCAAGTCACGAGGACGTGTGATAACGTGACCGTGAATCTTCTACTTGCACCCAGTTATCTAACGGTTGTAGATGGAGAGATGCAGTTTAAGGAGGAAATTGAGGCTTTCAATTATGCATCATGTGACTGCCACCTCCAGTAACATCTCCTCTCCAAACGATGCAGGCTTTACAAAAAGAAAAGCTGAACATTTTCAGAAATTATCTTTTGCCACATCATCCACAGGTAGCTTAAAAAAGAAAAAAGTTTCCAGAAACAATGTTTTGCCAAATCATCACACAGGCACAGGTAGCTTATGAAAATCAAGGGGGGTGCAAGTGCACCCCCTTGCACCTGCCTGCAGGCACCCTTGTCGAGGTGATATGGTTTCTTTAGGTGGATCATGTCCATCAATTCTGGGTTGGAAGTGGCCTTGTATGTCAGGCAGAGATCACCTCTGAGTAGGTGCTATGCAACCGAATACAGCTGGAGTTTCTTTAGTCAAGCTGCTTAGGGCATCTGTTTTAGGCCAGTGATCCTCTTGGTGAGGTACTTCTGTGGTCTTTCCAGCTGTTGCCGGTGTCTTGCAACATACATCCCAAATGGGGCATTGTACTCTATGATGGGTCTGATGAGTGATGAGTAGAGGGTACAATGACCTCTTTTGATCTGGATGCAAACCCTTTTGTGATTAGGTGGTCCATATAGAAGGATTTTTCTAACCACTTTGGCAATATGATTATCAAAGGAGAGATTACTATCTACTTTGGTCCCCAGATCCCTTATTACGTCTTCTGTATTTAGGGGACTACCACCTATGTGGTAGTTTGTGCTTACTTTATTTTTTCCAAAGGGGATGACTATGCACTTTTTGGCATTTAGCTTGAGGCCATGGTTTTGACACCAGGTATCAGTCTCAGTTAGACCATTTTGCAGGATGTCTGTGTCAGAGGGAGAGTCAATTATAGCCCCTAGTTTGCAGTTGTCTGTGAACTTGGTCAGCAATAGTCCTCCTGTGCTTGCCTGTACCTCTGAGAAGTATATGCTGAACAGGAGGGGTCCTAGGACTGAGCCCTGGGAACACCAGTTGTAACTGGTTTAGAGTCAGATCTAGCTCCCGCAACTCTTACCATGTGGGTTCTGTCCGTGAGCCAGTTGGCAACCCATTTCATGACTTAGGAGTTTATGTTCAGGCTGGTGAGCTTGTCTATAATACCAGAATAAGGAATGGTGTTGAAGGACTTTGCGAGGTCTAGGTAGGCTGTGTGGACAACCTTTCCCTCCTCTGTAGCCTTGGTAACTGCCTCAGATAAGTCCACCAGGTATAGGAGGCATGATCTGCCCTGACAAAGCCAAGCTGGGTAGGGTCCAGTGTTTGGAGGTTCCCAATGTCTCTGTTAATGAGATCCATGATGATGCACTCCATAGCCTTGCAGACCAAGCTAGTCAGGCTTATAAGGCAATAGTTCCCAGGGTCTGTTGTGGCTCCACCTTTGTGGAGAGGAATTACCATTGCTGTGCACCACTCTATGAGCATGTTGCCTGTGGAGAGGCTGAATTTGAACAGTGTGTTTAGGTATGGGATTAGTTCATCTTTGAGCTTGTGTGGGACACAGCCTGGGATGCCATCCAGTCCCATTGATGCTGTGTTTTTGGCTTTAGAGAGGGCTATTTTAACCTGAGTGTCTGTGATTTCAGGGGCACTTCATTCTTCTGGTATGGTTATGGGCCCTTTTGGGGTTGAGAGCGGGGTGAAGTTTGCACTAAACCTGTCTGCCAGGATGTTGGCGATATAGGTCGGTTCAGTGTATTTTGTACCATTCTGCACTAACTCTGAGCAGGTTTGAGAAATGCCACTTAGATTCTTGACATAGCAAAAGAATGCCTTGTGGTTATTTTTGGAGTCCTTGGCAATTTTTCTTTCGAAACTAGCCTTGGATGATTTTATGAGGGATCATAGTTTCTTGCTGTTACAGATCAGGGATGTCTTACCTTCTTGGGATTTTACTCTTTTCTGTACTAGTTTCCTCCTTCTATTGTATAGCTTGTTTATGGCAGGGGTCCACCAGACTGGTTTCCTTTTCTTGGAGGTCTGAGTCTTGGTTTTGCTTGGGATAGCATGATCCATGCATTCTTGTAGGTGCCCGTAGAGTGCATTAGTAAAGGATTTTCCAGCTTGGGCAGCATTATCCTTTAGCATGGGGGCTTTGAAACTTTTCAGCTCCGTCTTAAGAAATGTGAAGTTTGCTTTGAAAAGTTTTGCATGGTGGTTTCCTTGGCCAGGGGTGAGGGCGGAATGTGGATATCCAGAGTAATTAATTTATGGTCAGATCTAACCAGCGAGGGGTTGACCTCTGGTGTAGAACACTGGTTACCCATGTTGGTGATGACTTGGTCCAATATGTTGTTACCTCTGGTGGGGGTGTTGACCAGTTGATCCAGGGTGTTTGAGTTTATAAATTCTAGGAAATGTTGGGCAAGGGAGTTAGTACTTGAGTAGTTCTCCCAGTTAATGTTTGGGTAGTTGAAATCACCCAATATCAGGGTGTTTGGTAGGAACTTTATTTTTACCAATGTTTCCAGAAATGTGGAATAAGGGTCCTGGGACATGGTGGATGATCTGTAGCAATCTACAATTTGAATTGCAGTATTGCCCATTGTAAGTTGCACATGGATGATCTCTGAAAGGTCATGCTATGCCACTAACCTAGAGGTGTAGGTATCCTTGATGAATATGGATGCATTCCTGCCTTTTGTATTTTGGTCCAGGTTTTGTGGCCAAAATGTATGGTATGAGTTGTAGCCTGGTAGTGCTGGGGTGCTCTCTGGATCCTTAAACCATGTTTCTGTTGCTGCACATATATCGATTTTCTCCATACTGAGGAGTGCCTCAAGTGTGTGCATTTTAAGGTTTAGACATCTGGCACTCAGTAGCATTACCCTCAGTTTTTTGTTACTTATGCTATTTATGGTGGTGGGTTTGTCTTTTGAGCCTTGCCTAAAAAAAGCACTATGGGGGTGGTGAGAGCCTTGGCCAGTATTCGAAAGCCTAAGGGTGACAGGTGCAAGCCGTCTTTCGCAAAGCAGCCTGGCTTGTCGAGCATGTCATCCCAGGTGGGCAAACACTGGATCCCCTTTGAATGACATCAGAAGCTTAGCCAATTGTTGAAATTGATAATTTTTTCTTTATACCATGGTATCATTCTTGGTGAGGGCAGGATGCTACTCAGGGTCAGGGTCATACCGGCCTGGGCTATGTGATCAGGGAGTTTTTCTATGTCTCTTTTCATGTTGCCTAGGGAGGTACGGCTCAGGTCAATCACATCAACATGGACAATGACAGAGTCATATTTGTACTTATTCTGGAGTGACCTGAGTGCTTGTGTTATGTGTCGAATCCTGGCACCTGACAGGCAGCTAACAGTAACCGTCTCCTTTTTCAGCCTAGTGAGTGGGACATCAGTGTGCCTGACTATAGAGTCACCTATTACTAGTGTGTTGGATATGTTATTTTGCCTTAAGGGCTGTGACTGCGTGGCACACTGGTTTTGTGAAGTATGTGTTTCATGGTCTGTGTTGGGGGGATGGAGGTTGCTTGGATGTCTGCTTTGGAGGTCTCTGTTGCTTTTGCAGATTTTTATTTAGAGCGTTCAAGTATGTTTTTGTGTATTCATGTGTGTTTTTTGCCAGTGCTGGTTTCAAAGGTGTATGTGAGACTGGTGGTGTGATGCAAGTAATTCCCTTCTCCTCTTGACTGTCTGATCCAGTCTTGGGTTGAGAAAGCTTAGCCTCCAGTTTGGCTGTATAATTGCATCTCTCGCATATATTAGTGTTTGGTGGTAGGAGGAGAGGGTTGTCTGTGTACATGAGGCAGTTGTAACATTGCCTCAAAATGCCCAGATTCACCAGTTGGACTGGAGAGTACACCTGATATTGCCCTTTGGACATGCCTGGATAGGTGCAGTGACCTGTTTTACTGACCGGCTGGTAAAGTCGAATAGAGAGCCTTGTCCTTCTGTACAGTATAGGGGGGTCTATTGCTAAGGTTTATTAGTGCTTGCTATGAGTTTTGAGCAAGTGCCGGGTTGAGAAGTGAATGGTTTGAGTGCTTAAGTTGAACGTTTGTCTAGTTCCAAGGGTAAAATTGAAGAGTAGACTTTGTGTAACCGGGAATAGTTATACCCTTGCTAACTGGTGCTGCCCGGTACGCAAAACCATGCTAATGCATTTTTTATAGCAGGGAAATGAAAGAGATAGAAATTACCCCAAAATGGCCAATAAACTACTAATTTCTGGGCTGAAACCACTCCTCCTGGGACAGATAGGCTGCAAAAAGCTGCCCTCTCTTACAGGTGAACAGAGAAACTTCCTTCTATCCAAGTAAGGTATGGGCAAACACAGAAACTTGTAACACAGCCCTGAATTCAGCACTATCCTGAAAACTGAACTATACTAGCTTAGAAAGGCAGGAAACAAGTTTTTTTTTTGTTTGTTTTTTTTCAGAAAATAAAGCAGATTCAATAAAAAAAACGCTTTAAATGCACAAAAATGACTATCACACTTGAGTGTGTAGCCTATAACAGAACAGGTAATTTAAACACAAAAATGACTTTGTTAAAGTGCAAGCAGTAAAATAAGTACAATATGTAGCAGCTGGAACAAGCATTTTAAATCACAGAAACTCTAAAAAAATGGCATTTTAGACAGAATTAGCTAAAGGCAGCAAGAAAATGCAGAAAAAATATACTTAATCAATACGAAGTCTCTCTTTTGCCTCTCTGCTGCTGTAGAACTCTGCAATGCACCAGGCAGGAGCTTGCTGAGCTGTATACAAGTGCAAAAACCTTGCAAATGTGTTTTTTATAGCAGGGAAATGAAAGAGATAGAAATTAGCCCAAAATGGCCAATCAGCGACTAATTTCTGGGCTGAAACTACTCCTCCAGGGACAGATAGGCTGCTCAAAGCTCCCCTTTCTCACAGGTGAACA
>NC_056743.1:1659343043-1659358043 GCF_019279795.1 Protopterus annectens
AATAGACACAAAAGGCAGACACTCCTTACCTGGGCCTCCTGTTTAATGCTGCACGTTTTCTTCTTGGGATCCAGTTTTCCGCTTTTCAGCCACAGATCAGACAGTAAACAGCCTCTTTACACACAACAATTCAGTCGGAGGTCTTTTCATTCAAGAAGAACCATTTATGCATATTCTCCAGCGTACATGTCTAACCAGCCATGCACTCTGACCTGTAGCTTACCAAGGGAATTCGGATTACAAGGATCACGATGTGAAATAAGTTGTTACAACCAGACTGTAGTTATCAGTAGGCTTTTCTAAGTGACAGCCGATAACACAGGAGGCTCGGGTTCGGACAGTTTTAGTAGTGTACACAGGCAGGCTAAATAATGTACAGTCCAAGTATGAGAGTTTTGTCTGACTCTATACAGTAAGCAGTTTCTTTATATAGTGTTTACAATCAGCTTTTGCCCACCTTACTGATGTGGTCGGTCACAGGGCATTTCCATCACTATGGTCCGCAATAGTCTATACATACGTGGGTGCTGGGCTCGTGCTTTTAAATTGTTTTCTCATGGGAATAACACAGCCTTGCAAGGCACCTTGTACATTACAGTATCCTTTTGTGATTGTAGCTGTTTCAAGGACCCTAGACTGTTACGATACAGTGGACAGTTAATTTCTTAATACGTTGCTTTGTCAGTCTGGTAGGGAGTTGTACTGCTATCTTCCATTGATCTCACAAGGCCATCCTCCTCTGGGGAAGGAGTGCTGTTATGCATGTACATACATTTATTGTTCTGTAACCCAGCAAATAATTAATGATGACAGACATGAGCCTGCTGTCCTGCTTACTGCCAGGTTCAGAATTCCATCACAGTACAGCTTAGCTTCACCAATTACATGCAGGCTTAGTTCTGCTGCCATATTGTACGGTACAATTCAATACATTATATAGTATTTCGAGTGTAAACTGGAACTTCATATGTGTTTCTATATATTTTACGAACAACATCCATCCAGCCATTTGCATGTTGTTCCATCCTTTACCTTGACCGTGTGTATTTGTCCGTCCAGCCACGCTAATCTCCACATGTGATGTCCCAGTTTCCCCTTCTTTGCCTGTAGCACCCTGTTAGGATGTCCTGTGTCTTAGGCACCTGTTCCGCTATATGTGATCGACTTCACTGCAAAGATAATCGTCGATGCGGTGGTCCAACGACCCGACTTGTCCACATGTGTACACTTATGTGCACCGTGTCGTATGCAAACCTAGATGGTTTGGACGGGTACATACTACATGCCGGATGTACACATTCTGCTGACACATTCACATGCAGCCATTTACATATCTGTACCTGCGGTGGGTTGCTGACATGTGGGTAATGATTTGCCAGCGTGGCATTGCCTAACACAAACATCTTACCACAGTTCAGGTATGCACATTGTGTGTGGTTGTATAGCTGCACACGGATGCTAGCAGGTTTGGGTGCAGGGGTATACATGGGTGTGACTGACATGTACAATGAGGCTATTGTGTAGTACATCCGAATGCATGGGTTCTGCTTCTGGATATTACACTTCATCATACACCATCCAGTGTATGCAACAGAGATGTTGCTGGGTCTGGGATATGTTGCTATGCACATGTTTGCCTGTGTTTGGGGTATCTTGCTTCCTTACTGTTGTTATGTCGGCACAGCTACCCGGCTATGTACTGTCACTACTGCTTGTGACCATTATGGTTGGCACCTTTTCCAATGCCCATAGTGGGGCATGTTATGTGGACACTTCGAATTTTGCAGGACCTCACATACCCAGGGCTAGTGCAGTAGACAGAACTTCACTTGTTTGCCATACTATGAGCCTATTCTGTAAGCGTTTGGGTTCCTTATTTATTTTCTTATGCCATGTCTGTGTTCCATACCGTAATGTATATGTTTTATGCTACTATTTACATGTATATTGCGGAATTTGCGGCAGGGGATCGCAGGTCATTTTCCATTTTTACGATTGTTGCAGGGACACGACTGTCCAATAAGGGACTGTCCATGGCACTTTGGGACAGCAGGTAACCCTGGTGACCATGCCCATGTCGCTGCTGGGGTTTCCACCTTTTCCATTTTCCGATCTGGGATATTTCCGGGACTCACATCTGCCTTTACAGGCCGACACATACAAACGGTCACTATATAGCATAGAAATTCACTTGTTTGCCTAAATAATTTGCTTATTATTGTGGCAATTTCCTTGCTTATTCTGTTTATTGTGTCATTTCGGTATTTCTGTTACAGAAATAACCAATTCATGCTACCATTACATTACATACGGGATATCATTGTGTCCTACAATCGTAGCACATCAGCCATTTCTAATACGTTTTTTTGGGACACAACTGTCCATGGAGAGACTGCCCCAACCAAAGTGGGACAGGTGGTGACCTTAGTCGCTGCTCCTATGTCGGTGCGGCGCGCTGACATGCGGCTGTACACCTTCTCTGAGTGTAAACACTGACAGTGCATTGCGGGACGAGGGCGGTCTTATGCGTATCCTTTGCTCCTTGGACGGTACACTTATGCCTTCGTGGCTTCTATTTGCTTCTCCGTTAATTTGGAACGGGGACTATGTTGCGTACTGTACGTGTGTTTCATTCTGCACGGGACCTGGCTGCTGCCATTACTATTGTGGGCGGACCGTGGCTGTCAGCACATTAGGTTGCTCACCTCATGCCGGCTTAGACACGCCTCCAGACGCATCCTACCTGGGCTCGCTCACGTACACTACGCACGTGTCTGTGATTCCGGTGCACTCTCATTAATATGTATATGGCGCTACTGCGCCGGATATTCCATGCACCGCCGGCGCAGGCCTTACGCCGGCCTTGCGCCGAGCTTCATGAATCCCGGGGAATATCTATTTTATTATAAGCTATATTCATTTCATTCAAAGATACTATTGAGTATCTAGGTTCATTCCATAAGATAGTATTCATTTTACCTTCATATAGAATACTATCCATAATGACTAACCCACCCCCTTTATCAGGTTTCATCACTCTAATTTTGTTATTTTTTTTTTACCTCATACAACAAGTCACTTTCTTTCTTACTTAAATTTGAATTATACCATATTTTATTTGCTTGTTTCCTCACTTCCAATTCTATAATTCTCTCCAAATTTTTTAAATGGGGGTGTAAGGGGGGGGGTTATATATACTTTTTCATTTCATTTCTGTCTTATATTGAGCTTTATTGTTGGGAAACATAATACGTAAGTTTACCTTCCTTAAAAAACTTTTTATATCCAATATACTACCTGTTAAATCTCCTTTCCTGTTTGGTATGAATTTAAGGCCCCTAGAAAATTAATCAAAATGTTCCTTTTCTAAAATTAATTCACTAAAATTATAAATAGTAAAATTGTTATACACATATTTGTGCTTATCTTTTACTATTTCTTTATCCATGTGTATTGTGGGGTGGGGACTCAATAAAATTTCCCCCTCCCTGGAAAATTTTGCTGCTGAGGGCCCTGTTTACTTTTCATTCTCTCAGACCTCCTTAAGGGTGGGAATACTGAGTCGTATTTCTGTCCATCCTCATCTAAAAAGCATGTTCCACCATCATTAGCGTTAAAATTATTTTCTCTATCATTGTATTTATACCCATTGACATAATTAATATATCTTTTGTTAGGTATAGGGTAATATGTATTATTCTCATATTCATTAATGTCTCTCTCAAGTTTTTTAATTTTTCTACTCACTAAATCTTCACATTTTATATCAATATATTTCCTAATATTATAATATTTTCCTTCTCTTCTCTAATTGAAAAAATTAAATCATCTTTAATATGCTGGTCCAGTTCATTAATATCTTTCTGTATAGCTTCTTGGTTTTTTATGTTGTCTTTAATAATTAACTTCAATACATCAATACCACATTTATTAAACACTTCTAAAAGTTCTTTGTGAAAATCAGTGCCAATAACAACATTGTTTGGGAACTTAAAAACACATAATCCCTTAGGAACAATGTCTCTAGATATACATTCTTTTAAATATTCATTCTCTATGTCCAATATTTTAAATTTATGCATCAATTTAGACAGTTTATCAATTTTATTTCTATAAGTGTCATTCAGACCTTCTCGTTTGTTGTTATAGTCCCATTTAAACACATATTTGCCTTTTAACCAGTCGGAAGTCTCTTTATGTGTATTAGTTGACACAGTACCTGAATTCAAGCCACGCTCTTCGCGAAAAGCGTTGTTATTTCCATTAGGGCCATTTCTTGTTTCCAGGTTTTTAAAGATCGTCGGAGTATTAGCAGCATCAAAAGTACCTTCAATACCTCCATTATTAGGTCCACCAAGGTCGCCGGCTTCAGAAGTTCCGCCAATAAGCTCCCCTTGCTTCCGGTTATTTTTTCCACTCCTAGCGTTCAACCATTCGGTTCTAGGTACACGGGATTGGATGTTGATGCTGCTAGACTCTAAAAACAACTGACTGATGGGTGTAAGAAGTTCTACTAAGGCTGTTAATTGGCCAATGAGTTTTCTCATTTGCCCTGTTTCGTCCTGCCTTTTGGGATCAGGAAGTGGGGAACCATCCATCGTGAATCACAAACGTAGACCAAGAAAAATTGAAAAAATGGATAATACTGCCAAAAAGTCACTAAAACCAAACAACCAAGCAGTATTCACGACGAACGACTCCAAGCCACAAAATTGAGCAGATTTATTGCAAAAAAACAGAAACACTTGTAAATCCTTTATCATAAACGCCTTCAATCCCGTGTACCTAGAACTGAAGGGTTGAACACTAGGAGTGGAAAAAATAACCGGAAGCAAGGGGAGCTTATTGGCAGAACTTCTGAAGCTGGCAACCTTGGTGGACCTAATAATGGAGGTATTGAAGGTACTTTTGATGCTGCTAATACCCTGACGATCTTTAAAAACCTGGAAACAAGAAATGGCCCTAATGGAAATAACAACGCTTTTCGCGAAGAGCGTGGCTTGAATTCAGGTACTGTGTCAACTAATATACATAAAGAGACTTCCGACTGGTTAAAAGGCAAATATGTGTTTAAATGGGACTATAACAACAAATGAGAAGGTCTGAATGACACTTATAGAAATAAAATTGATAAACTGTCTAAATTGATGCATACATTTAAAATATTGGACATAGAGAATGAATATTTAAAAGAATGTATATCTAGAGACATTGTTCCTAAGGGATTACGTGTTTTTAAGTTCCCAAACAATGTTGTTATTGGCACTGATTTTCACAAAGAACTTTTAGAAGTGTTTAATAAATGTGGTATTGATGTATTGAAGTTAATTATTAAAGACAACATAAAAAGCCAAGAAGCTATACAGAAAGATATTAATGAACTGGACCAGCATATTAAAGATGATTTAATTTTTTCAATTAGAGAAGAGAAGGAAAAATATTATAATATTAGGAAAGATATTGATATAAAATGTGAAGATTTAGTGAGTAGAAAAATTAAAAAACTTGAGAGAGACATTAATGAATATGAGAATAATACATGTTACCCTATACCTAACAAAAGATATATTAATTATGTCAATGGGTATAAATACAATGATAGAGAAAATAATTTTAATGCTAATGATGGTGGAACATGCTTTTTTGATGAGGATGGACAGGAATACGACTCAGTATTCCCACCCTTAAGGAGGTCTGAGAGACTGAAAATTAAACAGGGCCCTCAGCAGCAACATTTTCCAGGGAGGGGGAACTTTTATTGAGTCCCCACCCCACAATACACATGGATAAAGAAATAGTAAAAGATAAGCACAAATATGTGTATAACAATTTTACTATTTATAATTTTAGTGAATTAATTTTAGAAAAGGAACATTTTGATTTATTTTCTAGGGGCCTTAAATTCATACCAAACAGGAAAGGAGATTTAACAGGTAGTATATTGGATATAAAAAGTTTTTTAAGGAAGGTAAACTTACGTATTATGTTTCCCAACAATAAAGCTCAATATAAGACAGAATTGAAATGAAAAAGTATATATAACCCCCCCCCGTTACACCCCCAATTAAAAAAATTGGAGAGAATTATAGAATTGGAAGTGAGGAAACAAGCAAATAAATTATGGTATAATTCAAATTTAAGTAAGAAAGAAAGTGACTTGTATGAGGTAAAAAATAATAACAAAATTAGAGTGATGAAACCTGATAAAGGGGGTGGGTTAGTCATTATGGATAGTATTCTATATGAAGGTAAAATGAATACTATCTTATGGAATGAAACTAGATACTCAGTAGTATCTTTGAACGAAATGAATATAGCTTATAATAAAATAGATATTATTTTGCAAGATATGCTAAACGAAGAAATTATAGATTATAACACCTTTAAATATTTGAAAGTAGACAAACCTAGAACCCCCACGATATTTGGTATACCTAAAGATCACAAAAATGAAGAGGACCCACCTTTTAGACCGATAGTCTCGGCAGAAGGGTCAAAAACATATCCTTTAGCCAAATTTGTAGACTAGAAATTAAAAAATGTATGGATGAAAAGGAAATGTATTTTGAAAGACTCTTGGGATTTATTGAAGGAATTACCTGACAGTTCTACCAATGAACAACTATTATTTGTTACAATAGATATTATTGATTTATTTTCCTGCATCCCATATGAAGAAGGAACAAAAATGTTTGAAGAAATTGTTTACGGAGATGTGGTTTTAACACAAAATGACAAATTAATAAGTACTTGGCTAATGGAGTTGGTTTTGAAGAATAATTTCATTTATTTTAATGGGGAATTTTATCAACAAATACAGGGGGTAGCAATGGGTGCAGCTTGCGCCCCTACATACACTAATTTAATACTTGCTTATTGGGAAGAAAAATATATATTCAACTCAGAATTTAAGAACTGTTGGAAGATACATAGAAGGTTCCTGGATGATATATTAATTTTTTGGATAGCTGGGAGAGAAAAATTCATAGAATTTATGGAATATATAGAGAATACTACCAATTTCCTAAAATTCACGTATAATATCTCCGAATATAATGTGAAATATTTGGATTTAGAAGTTTATAAAGATGGACATGAATTAAGAACTAGAATATTTAGAAAGGCTACTTTTTGCAATTCCTATTTACACTTTGAGAGTGCCCATCACTTTCACTGCAAAAGAAACATAGTGAAGGGACAGTTTGTTCGAGGAAGTCGAATGACAAGCTCAGATGTAGACTTTAAAAAAAAATGTGAACTTTTAGAAAAAATGTTTCTAGAGAGAAGTTATCCATTAGCATTCATTGCACAAATAAGACAGGAAGTGGAAAAAGGGAGACAGGACAAATTTTGCCCCATATACAAAAAGAAGGACATTAATAATGAAATAGAGAATAATAAAAAGTATGAAGGGGAAGAATTCCAGCAAACGTTGGTGCTTGAATATAATGGATTGAATAATGTAGTTAGAAATATATTTTTAAAATAATGGGGAAAATTTGTAGCTTTAACTGACATAGAAAATTTAGCCAATATACCTCAGAAAGTAACCTTTAAGAATTCACAAAATATAAGATCGATAATAGAGAACAACAATAAAAATAAGCTAGATAAAAGGAAAAACAAAATAGGTACATATAAATGTGGGCATTGTACTCAATGTACGTACATTATAAATAGTGATAGAATATTTCTAGAAAGTAGAGGAAGATATGTAAACAGTGGGGAATATTATAATTGTGAATCTAAAGGCATAATATACTTAGCTATATGTGAAAAATGTGGATCCTTCTACATAGGAAAGACTGAAAGGAAATTAAAAAGAAGGATCTACGAACATGTCTACGAAATTTCAGTAGGAAAAGAAAGTAATGCCTTATTCAAGCACACTAAAGTTTGTTCTAACTACAAATATAAATTTATAGTTATAGAACAGGTTAAAAGTGATATTAGAGGGGGATTATGGGAAGAAAAAATTGAATTTAGAGAACTTTGGTGGCAGTTCACTTTAGAAGCTGACAAAGCCCCTGGCTTGAATGATTGTATTTCCATAATACCTTTACTAAAATTGAGATCTGCAAAACTATGAATGTAATAATATGAATGGCCAGGAGAGGGCACTGTTATGTAACAACATTAAACAAATGCGAATGAGATATATGGATTTATTTCTTCCTTGTATTATATTATTTTAAATAGTTTTAAATGAATTAATTTTAATGGATGTTTAATAAGTGAAGTTTATTATATTTAATATATTTAATATATTTAATACATTTAATAAGAAATGCATTTTATATACATTTTTAACAAAGGGGTTATACAATAAGATAATTGAATTTTAATTAATGGTGAATTTGTATTGGTAGATAAGGGTGTGTTTTAGTATAAATTAAATGTTTTAGGATATGCTGGTCATCTGATGAAGTCATTTCAATGACGAAAACGCATGTGAATGTATGGTGAAGGCGTTTATGATAAAGGAATTACAAGTGTTTCTGTGTTTTTGCAATAAATCTGCTCAATTTTGTGGCTTGGAGTCGATCGTCGTGAATACTGCTTAACTATAAATAACATCCCACACACTGTTTGCTACATTTATGCAGGGGGGGCAAGCCCCCCTGCACCCCTCCAAGTGGAGGGCTCCACCTCCAACACACCCCCGTAAATTAAATATACCAACTCCAAAGTCGCACTACAGTGTGGTTAGGAAATTAACTTTTTCCTCCACTGTAGTGCAACCTTGGAGTTGGTATATTTAATTTATGGGGGGGTGCAGGGGGGCTTGCCCCCCTGCATAAACATTGTAAAAACTCTGTGGGATGTTATTTATAGTTGCTTTGTAGTTTTCAATGTTTTGAAATTCGATGTTATGAGTTTTAGATGTTCTGAAGGTTAAATGTTATGGTCTTGATGTTTTGAGTTTAGATGTTATGAAGAGTAGATATTTTGATAGGTATCTATACATGTATATATATATATATATATATATATATATATATAAATTCATCTTTCTTTTGCATCTTTCTTTAGCATACACACTAAAAAACAGTGTTCATTCAATCCTGGTGACCTGAAGGCATTTAGTAGTAACTGCCAGTACAGTTCTCTAATTTCCAAATTCAGTCACAGTGGGCCCCCATGTTTTCCCTGTTCAATTTGTTCAATCAGCTCAAATTTAACCTCATGATTAGGGTGCTCTATTACATGTTTAACCAGAGCATTTGTCAACGTTTGCTTATTAATGTCATACACATGCTCATAAATCCTCTCTTTTAGTGCATATTCAGTTTTCCCTATGTAATAGCCCTGGCATAATGCCACATACACCACCCCTTTTATCTGCCATTATATCTACCTTTTATGACAAAGGGATAGTTGTTAATCTTACAGCATTCAGCTTCTTCTATATATCTACAGTAATGGAAATGACCACATTTTTTCATCCCTTTGTTTACAGCTTGAACCATATTTACGGGTCTCTTCAATATATTTTTAAGGCTAGTTCCTTTTTTATACACCAGGATGGGCTTGTCCACAATCTGACACAGACCTCATGTTCACCCTCAAAAATAACCCATTTCTTCTTAAGAGCTCCCCTAATAAGCTCACTTTCAGTGTTAAAAGTGATTATAAAGGTGAATTTATTAATACAAAGTGAACAGTTGCCTATACTATCTTGTTTTTTATAAATTCCATGTTTTAAGGATAGCACTAGGAAAAAATGCTTGATCTCAATATTAAAAATAACTTTCTTTAGTTCCTCTACCATTATACTGTTAGTAGTTGTCATCCAGATTCACAAAAAAGAGCTATAATCATCAGCTATAATAAAAGGATAATTTGTAAGAGTAGCAAGAATAGCAATGAAATTTAAGGCTTTATATTAGAATGTGAGCTTCCGGAGTCAGTGTTTTTGAAAAGTGGATACCCTAAGATGATTGTAGAGGAACTAAAGAAAGAAGTTATTTTTAAGAGGGAGATCAAGCATTTTGACCCAGTGTTATCCTTATAACATGAAATTTATAAAAGACAAGACAGTATAGGAAACCATTCACTTTGTATTTATAAATGCGCCTTTATAATCACTTTTAACATTGAAAGCGAGCTTATTAGGGGAATTATTAAGAAGAAGTGGGCTACTTTTGAGTGTGAACATGAGGTTTTTGACAGACTGAGGGGGCAAGCCCATCATAGTGTATATATAGAACTAGCCTTAAAAACTTATTGAAGAAACCCATAAATAAGGTTCAAACTGTAAACAAAGGGATGAAAAAATGTGGTCATTGCCATTCTTGTAGATATATACAAGATGGTGAACACTGTAAGACTAACAAGTGTTCTTTTGTCATAAAGGGCTGCTACAAGTGTCGAACAAAAGGGGTGGTGTATGTGGCTTTGTGCCAGGCATGCCAGGACTATTACATAGGGAAAACTGAATGTGCGCTAAAAGAATATTTATGAGCATGTGCATAACATTAAGAAACAAAAGATGACAAGTGCTCTGACTAAGCATGTAATGGTGTACCCTAATCATGAGTTTAAATTTGTGGTGGTTGAACAAATTGAACAGAGAAAACATGGGGGCCCATGGTCACTGGATTCGGAAATTAGGGAGCTGTACTGGCAGTTGCTACTAAATAACTTCAGGTCACCAGGATGTATGAAAACTGTTCTATAGCATCTATGTTAATAAAAGAAGCATTAGAAAGATTAATTTTTTATATATTACATTGTTTTCTGAGCATGTTATAAATAATGAACAAGAATTTTTAACTTTATGGAGTGTTTTAATCGAGTTTATATACAAAAGCGGACTTTATACTGATACTTGGTTAGTTGACAAATTTTTGCCCATCTAATGTTTGGATAGTAGTATAATAAAATAACTAATTATTTCACACTTAAAATAGTTTATATTTAACTTATTCAAATGTGTTTTATATAGGAATTATTTTCAATTACTTATATATATATATATATATATATATATATATATATATATATATTTTTTTTTTTTTATTGTAGTAATGGTTATTTATACATATACATATTTGCACATGTACAGTAGCCTACTATACAATGGGTTAAGGGGTTGGGTGAGCATTACCACTTTAAATTTATATATTACAATGACAAAAACTAGTATGAGTCGTGATGACTAAGCAGTTTGTTTAAAATGAGAAGTTTTAATTGTGTATGTAACTGATGAAGTTCCGGAAACTCTGGGGAGAATGCACTTATTTTATTTGAATTCTTTGCCTTTTTAGAGTTTTAAAATAAAGGATTTGTGCATCAACCATGTTTTAGTTGTTTTGCTTACTGAGCTGTGGAGCTAACTTCCTGACTGTTGTTCACTCCTGTTTTTCTTGGTTTATCTTTGTTGGTGTTTTGCTATTTGTATGCAAAATAATAAAGGCCAACAGCTAACGTGCGAATATATAGGTTCATAAGTTCATAGGGTCATAGGATGATACTAGGCTATTGAGCCAGATGCCCTTATAAGCCTATCCAAGAATTTCTCCCAGGTTCCCACAAAGTCAGCATCTGCTTCCCCTATCCAGCATTGACACAGGTGGGATCTCAGGGGTGTATTTTGTATGTCCCATCGTCCAGGTTCCTCTAAAACAGGGCTAGTGAGGTACTCTGCTTGACATGGAGACACAGTCTATTTCACAGATGGGGGAGTTTTTGGGACAAAAATCTATCCCGCCAACAAGTTCTATTAATGTCACAGTCCAGATTGAGGCCTTATGTGTGGGTTACATGAGTGGAGTTTGACTTACAAATATGCAGCAACTCCATCAAGGCTGAGTCTGAGGTGGCCTTATATGTCAGACACAGGTCACATTTGAGCAGACTATATGAGGTTAAGTAGAGGGAGAGGGCTTTTCGCCTATCTTTATAGGATAGGTGTTTGAGATTCTGGATTTTCCTAGTCAGGAACCTCTGTGGTCTCTCCAGCTGCTGCATGTGCTTCACAATGTATATGCTGAAGGGGGCATCGTACTCAATAATGGGTCTGATAAGGGAGGAGTACAAGGATGTTATGACCTCCTTGTTTCTGGATCAAATACACTTACTTATGAGGTGGGTCATGTAGGAAGCCTTCTATACAACAGAGGCAATGTGGTATTCAAAAGTCAGGTTGCTATCAAACTGGGTGCCCAAGCCCATCATGGCTGATTGCTGATTGCATGCTTAGTGCATTGTTATTAATGTGATAATTAGTGGGAACACCATTTTCACCAAAGGGGATAATGATGCATTTCTTGGCAATCCGTTTGAGGCCATGCTTCTTGCACCAGTCATTAGTCTGGATAAGATCCTCTTGGAGCATATTCACATCACTAGGGGAATTTAAGACAACTCCCAGCTTGTAGTCATCTGCAAACTTGGTCAGCCACAGACCACTGGTTTTGACTTGCACCTCAGAAAAGTATATCCCAAACAGTAGAGGCCCCAAGACTGAGCCTTGGGGTACACTGCTCATTACGGGTCTACTGCTAGAGGTGGCTTCTCCTAATTTGACTGAGTGGCTTCTAACAGTGAGCCAGTTAGCTACCCATCTGGTAACATACTGGCTTATGCCTACCTGGGAGAGTTTATCTATTATGGCCAAGTGGGGAATAATGTTGAAGGCTTTGGCTAGGTCAATGTAGGGGGTGTGCACTGTCTTCCCCTCATCCGTGGCTTTGATGAATGTTTTGAAGAAGGTGACCAAGTTTAACAGGCATGCTCTATCTTTGACAAAACCAAACTGTGTGGGGTCAAGTGTTTGTAGGTTGCCAATGTCCTTGTTTATAAGGTTCAAGATAATGCATTCCATGGCCTTGCGGATCAGTCTAGTTAGGCTGATGAGCTTATAATTGCCAGGATCAGTGGATGCTCCATCTTTATGTAGATGGATGACAGTGGCTGTCCTCCATTCGGCTGGGATGAAGCTGGTGCTCAGGCTTTGGTTGAATAGGGTGCATAATGGAGCTGAGAGTTCATGCCTGAGTTCATGTAGGACACAGCCAGGGATGCTGTCAGGTCCCATGGAGACTGCATTTTTTTGCCTTTGTGAGGGCAGTAAAGACTTGCTCCCTGGTGATGGGATGGCAGGTGCTGGTTTACTGATGAGGGAACAGGGGGGGCGAAGTTTTCACTGAACCTGTCTGCCAGCAGGTTGGCTATATCTATGACTTCTGTGTATGTGGTGTTCTTATCCCACTAGTTCAGAACAGATTTGGGTGTTACCCTTGAGATTGAGGAAGTATGTGAAGAAGGCCTTGTGATTGTCCTTAGTAGACGTGACCAATTTAGATTCAAAGTTAGCATTAGAGGATTTCACCAGTGATCTCACTTACTTGTTCAGACAAAGGAGAGATTGATTTCAACTTGGCACCTGCTCCTTCCTGGTCCTGGACACCAATTCGTACCTTTTATTATAAAGTTTGTTTATTGCTGCTGTCCACCAGACAGATTTCCTCTTCCTTGAGGAAAGTGATTTGGTCCTGTCAGGTACTGCTGAGTCCATGCAGCTATATAAGTGCTCATATAGTTTTTTGGTATTGGCTTGGACATTACTGCTAGTTCCATCTGAAGGGATTGTGGCTGTGAAGCTGCTTATGCCTGCTCTCAGGACATTGTAGTCAGCTTTAGAAATGTTTTTTGTTTGACCCTGGCAAGGGGGGGGGTGGCAGGGGTGATGGTGACTTCAAATGAGGTACCAGAATAAAAAATTAGTATTGCAGCAGTTGGTGTTCTCCTTTTGTATTCTACGTGCTACAGTGATTACTCATGTTGGTTAGTACCAGGTCAAGGATATTTTCACCTCTCATGGGGGTGTTATCCAGCTGATCCAATGCATTGGCATTAACAAAGTACAGGAATTTCTGGACATTCATGTTTGGGCTAGAATAGGTCTTCACTCTATGATTGGGTAGTTAAATTTATCCAGGATCAGGGTAGAGGGTTGTATCTTGATGGATTCAAGTAAGTTCAGATAGGTGGAGTGGGTGTTCTAAGTCATGGTTGGGGGTTTGTAGCTAACTATGATTTGAATAGGTGTTTTGTCAACAGTTAACTGCACTTGGAGTGTCTCCTGTGTGTCATAGTGTTTGACTAGCCTGGAGGTGTACATGTCTTTGATAAATATTGAAATTCCACCTCCTTTTACTTTGTAGCCCTCCATCTGGGATCTGAAAGTATGGTAGGATGAATAACCTGGCAGGGCTAGGGTACTCTCCACAGCTTTGAACCAGGTTTCAGTGACTGCACAAATGTCATCATCCTCCAGGGTGAGGAATGCTTGCAATGAGTGCAGTTTCTGGCTAAGACTCCTAACGTTTAGCAGCATGATCTTTAAATTTTGTTTAGTAGAATTTTTCACATTGGTAATTTTGTGCTCATGACTTTGACTAAAACTATGCAGGAAGCAAGTATCTTTGCCAGAAGCCTGAATTCCAGGGGAGACAGATGAAGGTAATTTCTGGAAAAGCATAGTGGTCTGTCAGTCATGTTCTTCTAGGCTGTTAGGTACTGGATCCCCTTGGAATGACACCAGAAACTAAGCCAATTGTTAAAGTCAATCATTTTCTGTTTGTATTGAGGCATCATTCTGGGTAATGGTAGGATGCTGCTTAAGGCTAGGGACATACCTGCCTGGGACACATATTCAGCAAGCTCAATCATGTTTCTCTTCCTATATTCCAGAAAGGCACATCTCAAGTCATTCACACCAACATGGCTAGGATTATTAAGATTCTCACAGATCAGTAGCCAAGTAAATGCCTATGAACTTAAAATAGGAAGTGGGGTGGGATGTTATGATATAGTCAAAGAAAGAAAGTTTTGGACATGGATGAAATGGTGAGGATAATAAAAAGGTATAAGTGATTATTAATAAGGGAGCATTTAAAAGTATGAATAAGCATTGTAAAATTATAAATAATAAAGTATGACGTTGTATATATTTATTTTATTATTTATTTATTTTACATTTGTTTACTGGTC